>NC_090451.1:442492535-442705504 GCF_031143425.1 Pleurodeles waltl
ACACAGAACAGATTGTGTACAGCACTTTTTAATTGCGTTCAATGGTTATCTTAAAACAGAACTGCAATACACTCTGCTTCAGGAATTTGAAAACTACTAGATAAATATAGTGGATCTATAGTATTTACTTTAAATGCTCAACAAGATACACAGGAATTTATTATGGTGATATTTGGAATTTTAGAAGAAGAAAATATATATACTGATGATATATTTGGACTAGTCACACGTGGATCCATTAGTGTGAAGATTGCTTTTCCTCATCTACCAATCAGAGCAGTGCCGGATTTTAAAAGTGTGCCTTTTGTAAAATTAATAAAAAAAAGAGTGACCAAAATTGTGAGAAAACTGGGCTGATTGCAGAAGCCCTCTAATTTTGTGCCCCCATTTCTTACTTTTTGTTGGTGTTTTCCTGAATCTGATGGTGCCCTGGGTACTCCTAAAAAGTCTCAGGGCCTGTGCTCTGTATAAAATGAGTATGCAAATTAGGCTAATTATAATTGTTTATGTCAACCTATCTATAAGTCCCTAGCATATGGTAGGGTATGTAGGTTTACGAACCAATAGGTGCACTGCAGAGGTACCCAGAGTAATTCTAAAGGCAGGCCTGCTTTGCTGGCTGCTTTAAAACTAACACTGTATACAAATTCAAATTAAAGTACTTCCAAAGTCTTAAACTACTTTATCTTTACATATATGACAGCCCTAAGGTGTGCCCTAGGTGCCCATAAGGCTGGGTGGCCTGTAACTATAAGCAGGGACCTCATAAAAATAGTTTTATAAGCCCTGGTGAGGTAAAATAGCCAAATTTGTTTTCCCTCACTGTAGTGAATGGCCTCCATAGGCTAAAATGGGAGACTTTATGTTAATTAACAAAGTCCCCATAAGAGACAGATACCTTGAGTTTGGTATAAAATTAATTGCTATAATAAATCCCACAACTTGTCGTTGCTTGATTTAATATAACTATTTTAGGTAAAGAGTTTTAAAACTCTACCTGAAAGTTGCAACTTCAGCTCTGTAGTGTCCTTCTCTGATTGGCCAGCCTCTGGCAGCTTGGCCAGGCTGCCTTGATGAAGTATGAAGTGGCCTGGGCTGAACGCAAATTATGTGCCTGGGGGAGGAGATCTGCCTCAGCAGATGATAAAACAGGATGGGGGAGAATAGCCAAACTGGTCTTAAAAGGCAGGGAAGAATATTTGGAGCATCTCAGGACCTCCCCCATTTCCTGCAACCCCAGGCAATTAGGTGCCCTCTCGATTAGGGTAGGAGAGGGCAGCAGAGGGGTGTGTTTAGAATTTTTAGCCACACCAGTAGGTGGGCTCAGCCATATCTAACCTCCAAAAAATCAGTTTCAGCCATGTTGGATTTTTGAAGAATGTTAGTCCATGGGATTCATTTTTGCCACACTTTCCAGGAAGTAGTCATCAAAGGGGGAAGTGGCTTGTCTGTGACTGGACAGTCAGACCCACCAACTTTTCACCCCAGGAGTAAAGATAAATATGGCAGAGCTCCACTCGCAGCTCAGATCTCTACAATGAACAAAGCAAAGAAGAAGAAGGACTGCCTTGCTGGACCCTTGACCTGCAAGTGGATAATGCATTCTGAAGGATCGTACCAGCTGCAGACCTGGGTTTCACCACTAAAAGGACTTTGCATGCCTTCTACTGCTTCAAGAAGGGAATCAACATTTGCTACAGGTACAATAAAAAGGAGCTGCCCACAGTCCCCTGCATCAAGTCCTGCAAGCAGAGCCCAACTGACCAGCACCTGTGGGCATTTGATGATTGTGACCAGGTGCATTCTGGGAATTGAAGTCCCAACTCAAGAGCAACTCAGATCTTCTGGAAACTTGGATCAAGTTGTGGATACTTCAAGGACCCAAATAGGACCTCTCGAAGAAGATCCAGTAGTTTGGAGGTGTTTGGAGCAGCTCCATAAGTTGAAGAGGTGCATTGTGGGAGTTGTAGTCCCTAGAAACATTATGGTGTTTGCGTCAAAATCCTTAGCGCCTGCTAGAGCAATTCCATAACAGCAGCCGGGCACCATATCTATGTAACGGTGCATGCAGGCATTAAGGAATGGCTAGCATCTAAGAAAAAGATAATTGTTGGGGGATGGCAGTAGTTAAAATGCGTTTTTGTTAATACAAGTGAAAACCACACGGTTATATTTGAGACCAGCCTCTGCTAAATTTAAGCTAAGCATATAACAGTTTCAACAAGAAAATCATAGAATACATTTGCAATTATGACGATTACTACATTGTCGATTCTTCATGATTAATTAAGCTTGTTTATAATAATGGCAAACTACCTCGTGGGCACATTTTCCCACATACATTATTTTTCTTTGCTAAAATCACACTACCTTATGCAATTTTGATACATGATATATGAATATGTGTTAGTCTTTCTTTTCCTGCTTAATCAATCCCTGATAACTAATTATGTCATCACATCAAATCTTCCACCACAAATTTTATTTCATTAAAATTCTGTTTTAGTAATTTGGCACTTCAGTCAATTCCCTCTTCCTTTTGGATCCCTTTGATTTTTCCCTGTATATTTCTACTATTTTATTTTGTTCTTTCTCTTCTCTTCTCCTTTTGCTTCTTGATTTCAATATTTTAATAGCTTTCCATATTCCCCAAATACCTAATAAGCAAATTAATATTATTAATATTCCTTTTACTATTTTCAGTAATATTCCGTTCCAAATGTTGCTGAGCCAATTTCCCACGGAAGCAAATCCTTTTCCAACCTTTTCCCATACTCCTGGTTCTTTCAATTCCTTCAAATCTGCACTATCGTTAGTTAAATTTGTAAGCATTTTCCTAATTTGCCCACTGTTGTCTGGTATATAAGAACAACAGTGACGTGCACTAATCATTTTGCAAACGCCGCCATTCTTTGCTAAAAGAATGTCTAAAGCAAGCCGGTTTTGAAGAGTCATAGCTCTTTCTGCAGCAAGTTCAGCATCAATCAGGATCATGGCTCCTGAGAATTTTGTCAGCATGTTATCCACAATAGTAGACAACTTTCGTATTTTGATTTAATTCAATATGACTCCTACTGAAGGAATCATCGCTCCAAATATATCTCCTACCACACCAGAAGCTGTCTCCCTTTTCTGAATACAATGTAATTCAGACAGCTTTGGAAATTTCTTTAAGTCATCCAGTTGATAAATCTTTGGAAATACTATTCCCAAATAACATATCCCATACCATCCTTTAGGAAGACGATAATAGGCGTTAAGTCCACAAATATAATATACCCCTGGAATAGCTGAGTCTAGGCCATTTAACATGAACGTCCATTTAGCCTGAAACAAAAACACGTGTTTACATTCACTTGTTCCTACAAAGACTGTGTCATAATATGACTTAGGTCTATATACACAAAGTTTCCCTATATGTAATGCATCTAAAGCTAGTTTCCCTTGTGTTTTTATTGCGGCAAAAGTATAGTTATCTACAGACTTTCTTTTGTGTAATTCTTTTTCTAATTTCTCCTTTACCATCTTCCTTCTATCTTCAGTGTGATCTAAAAAGCTTTTCTCTACAGGTGAAAGCAAGCATGTAAGGTTGTCTCGATGAGCGTAGACTGTAACAAAAGGCAATATTGGTTCAAAGAAACCACTAACTAATTTTATATAATAATCTCTTGCTGTTTTACTCAAATATTCAATTACGGGAACAAATGAAAATACGATGTCCTGATTGGAATAGAAGTATTGAATATACTCCTGGTTATAGAATATGGTTAGTAACAAACTACATGAAATTCCATACGTAAGAGGCATGCTATGATATGTCACTCCTTCTATTACTGAGGTAGGTATTTGTGTGCACACATAACAATCTTTCGCATCCATCGTCTCGACATACTCATTCAACAAGTGATAGAAGACGTTAGAAGACAGTTCTTTCTTGTCATGTAAATATTTCTCGTCTTGTTCGAGTTTCTGCGAAGGAGTTAATTCAGTAGTAGTTTTAGAAGTAGAAGCATCATTCGCGTCTCTTTCATTCCCTCCATGCATTCCAAGAACTATTGCTATAATTATTAGTACACATGCAGTTATTAGACCTACACACATATATTTACAACATTTCATTTTATGTCCCTTTGAGGTACTGCCTGGCATGATCTATATAGAATTAGAAAGTTGGAGACACTTTATCAAATCAGATTTGCAGATATATATATATATATATATCGCTGAACGAGTTCAATGTTCACACGGTTTTCTTTAGCAGCTTAGTCTCTTATCGGTTTAGCAGCTTTGTCTCAAAATTGGTTTCAAAGTCAATCAAGTTATCAATGTCTTATCCGGTTCAAAAGTCAATCAGGTTGTCAATGTCTTATTCGGTAATGTTCATGAAAGTTTTACTTTTCAAGTACCAAAGTGACGTTCTGCTTCTTCGTTTTCGAGACTGAGAGATAGAAATTCGTCTGACCAATCGTTAGTGGCTGTATATGCCCACTCTGGACCAGAATATCTTCTGCTCGGTATTCTTTTCCTTTTCAATTTTGCATCTCCTTTCGATTCTCTCTCGCTTATATCTTGTTCTTTGGCTGTGTCTTTTTCTTCATTCGATGTTGTTATTACGATAGACACTTCTTTTCTTTTCTCCTTCAACTTTGGCCCTTCATTTTCTTTCAATGATTCTTTAGTCTTTGACTTCACTGGCGATATGCTTTGTCTCAGTTTTGTGCTGCTTTCACTTGACGGACCTGCAACCGGTTCTGGAAGACTTTGAACAATTTCACTCTGTTCTTCCTTGCCTCCTTCGTCTAGGAGGTCAATCAGGTTTTCTCTTTCTTTGCCTGTATCGTCTGCTTCTGGGAAAGCCCTCCTCTTATTAGACTCTCCTGCTTATTCACCTGAGATAGGATTTTTGTCACCTCCAGGATCTTTGTCACTTCCTGAGGCTTCTACTCTGTTGTCCTCAAAAGGATCGACTGCGTCTTCTTCAGAAAATATTTCTTCTGTCTCGATTTCTTCTTGTTCACTTTCAGGCTCTCTTCGTTCTGTCTCAGTGCCTGGTGCTTTCCTGCCAGTTGCTGGTAATCCAGTGAATCCAGTTGGGAACTCCCGCACACTTCACAGCGGTGGTAGTTGTCAGAATCACTTGAAAAGGCCCTTTCCAACGGGGTTCCAGACACGACTTCCTCACATGCTTCTTTATCTCGACCCAGTCACCTGCTTTCAGGGCGTGTCCTGGACCTTGGATCAGTGGCAAGGTGGTTGCCTCCACCTGGTGAGAAAAAGAGCGTACCACATCAGCCAGGCCTTTGCAGTAGTCCAATACCATATCATCGGTAATATTTACAAGAGCATTTGCAGGAACTGCTGGAAGTCTCATGGCTCTGCCCATGAGGATTTCATGCGGTGATAGTCCAGTTTTTCTATCAGGCGTGTTTCTCATTGACATTAACACCAAGAGCAATGCGTCAGGCCATTTCAAGTTTGTGGATGCGCATATTTTCGCCATCCTCGATTTCAATGTGCCATTCATTTGCTCCACAAGTCCTGATGATTCAGGGCGGTAGCTACAATGTAATTTTTGTTCAATGTTCAGTGCTGCACACAATAATTTGATTACTTCGTTATTGAAGTGACTTCCCCTATCTGATTCTAAAGAGATCGGGAATCTGAAACGTGGTATTAGTTCTCTCAAGAGTAGTTTTGCAACTGTAAGGCTATCATTTCTGCGTGTAGGGTATGCTTCAATCCAGTGACTAAAAATACACACAATCACCAACACATATTTCAAGCCTACATGCAAAAGGCATCTCAATGAAATCCATTTGCATCCTGCTGAATGGCCCACCTGCTCTTCCAATGTGGCTCAAATTTACTACTGTTCCCTTCCCTGCGTTCATTTGTTGGCAAATGACCCAACGATGGCTAACTGTTTCAGCAACTTGACGGAATTAGGGATTAAACCAATCAATTTTGAATAGTCTAATCATGGCATCCCTTCCAAGGTGGGCTTGTCCATGATACAACCTGGCTAATTGCATCAAAAGACTGTCTGGCAAAACCAATCTCCCTTCACTTGAAACCACAAATCATCTGGCTTCTTTCTGCATTGTAGTTTGCTCCATGAGAGTTTCTCATCCTTACTGACATTATTTTGTAGGAATTTAAATTCTTCAATTGTATCTACAACTTTTAGAGCAAAGGCTTCACTTGGTTCAAGTTCTGGCTCATTTATCAAGTTCTATTCATCTCTGAGCAATATACAGTTCAATGCACAAAACCTTGTGACTTGATCTGCATATTCGTTTCCCAAAGAAACAAAGTCTTGTGATTTCGAGTGTGCACTTCATTTTACCACTGCTACTTCTCCTGGTAACTGGATGGCATGTAACAATTCTCTTATTCTTTCACCATTTTTCACTGGTGATTCTGAAGAGGTCATGAAGCCTCTCTGTGACCACAATTGTCCAAAATCATGCACTATTCCAAATCCGTACTGACTGTCAGTGTAAATGGTGACTTTCATTAATGCGGAAAGTTGACAAGCTCTAGTAAAGCCTACTAGTTCCGCTACTTGTGCAGAGTAAAGATGTTTCCAGAACACCTGTTATTGTACATACAGCATATCCTGCTTTTAATATTCCTAGTGCATCTCTTAAACATGAACCATCAACAAAAATAATTTGATCATTTTCTTCCAATCGGTTGTCTTTGATATCATGTCTTGGTTTTATACACAATTCAGTCACCTGAAGACAGTCGTGCTCGATGTCTTCGGTGTTCTCAATTTTGACATTTTCACTGGGAAACAAGGTTGCTGGATTCAACATAGTGCACCTTTTTAGCTGCACATTGGGTGATCCCAAAATTATTGTCTTGTACCTTGTATGCTTAGCACCGGTCATGTGCTGTGTTCGGGAACATGTCAAAAGTAGTTTGACTGAGTGAGGGACCATAACTGTTAAAGGATGTCCCATCACTATTCCTTCACTCTGATTTAGGCTTATACCAACTGCTGCCACAGCCCGCAAGCATCCTGGTAAGGCTGCTGCGACTGGATCCAAAGTAGTTGAAAAATATGCTACTGGTCTGTTTACGCCACCATGGGCTTGGGTCAAGACAGACAAGGAACATGCATCACGTTCATGACAAAACAATGTGAAAGGCTTTGTGTAATCAGGCATACCTAAAGCTGGAGCTCTGCACATGCATTCCTTTCATTCAATAAAAGCATCCATTTCATCTCTTTTCAAAACTATTTCATCCAGGGCATCTTTCTGGGTCAGTTTCAGTAAAGGTTTGGCTAGAGTTGAGAAATTGGGAATCCATTGGCGACAATAGCTCACCATTCCCAAAAACGTTCTCACCTCTTTTCTCGTCTTGGGTGGACTCATTTGAAGTACACCTGTTATTCTTTCTTTCATGATTCTTCTCAACTCTTTCTTTATCTGATGACCCAAATATTTCACTTTCTTCTGGCAGAATTGTAATTTTGAAGGAGACACTTTGGGGGTCATTCTGACCCTGGCGGTCAGTGTTAAAGCGGCGGCCAACCTGCCAACAGGCTGGCGGCCAAAAATATTGAATTCTGACCCTGGCGGGAACCGCCAACACAGGCCGCCGCATTAACACTCCGACCGCCACGGCGGTACAAACAAACATCGCGGCGGTCACCGCCAACAGGCAGGTGGCAGACAATGTACCGCCCACCCTATCACGACTCACCAATCCGCCACCTTTTCCGGGGCGGGAGCCCCGCCGATAAAAACACGGCGGAAACAGACATTTCAAAAGGAAAACGCTTACCTCGACACACTCCACGAGGAATCGGAACAGCATGGAACCTGAACTCCACATCCTCCCAGCCATTGCCTTCCTGCTCTTCTTCCAGGATCACGAACCTCGCCGCAGACGACAACGGTGAGTACTGCACCTACGACACAGGGGAGGGGGGAGGAGGAAAGGTTACGGGCACACACATACGCGACACACCCACCCCCACCCTCACCCCGACCGAAATACCTACACACCTATGCATATAAAAAGTCAGAGTGACACCCCCAAACCCCCCCCCAAAAAAGCTAAGACAAAAGGCAATGAATGTAAAAGTAGAACTATATTATTGCAACAATAAAGTATAGCGATCTTAGCAATATATGAATAATAAATACACATCTAGAACTATATACATACAAGTAGCAAAAGTCCGGCCCAGTCTTTCAAAGTCCAAATGTCCGTGGGCCAATGTGCAGCAACACATGGGCAAAGCCCACACACGAGAACGAGTCCATTGGAGAGAACACTGCTGGGGCATCACAAAAAGATAAAACAGGCACCTCAGGGGGAAGGGAAGGGGGGGCACCTCAGCCACATGAGTCCACGACGCCAGATCCACGAAGGGCCTCCATGCCCACTGTGCCATCCTGGGGAGTGCAAAGCCACAGTCTCTCAAGTCTCTACAGTGGGTGGCTTGCCCACTGTGCCATCCTGGGGAGTGCAAAGCCACAGTCTCTCAAGTCTCTACAGTGGGTGGCTTGCCCACTGTGCCATCCTGGGGAGTGCAAAGCCACAGTCTCTCAAGTGGATGACAGAGACCACTGGTCATGGAGGAGGCATGGTGGGCAGAGTGCGTCGTGAAGGCCTGCCCGACACAGAACCGGGACTGCCAATGGGCCAGCAGTGCTTGACAGGAAGGGCCCAGCGGAGCGGTGCTTGACAGGAAGGGCCCAGCGGAGCGGTGCTTGATAGGAAGGGCCCAGCGGAGCGGTGCTTGACAGGAAGGGCCCAGTTCAGCGGTGCTTGAGACGGCGGTGCCCTGTTCAGCGGTGCTTGAGACGGCGGGGCCCAGTTCAGCGGTGCTTGACAGGAAGGGCCCAGCGGAGCGGTGCTTGACAGGAAGGGCCCAGCGGAGCGGTGCTTGACAGGAAGGGCCCAGCGGAGCGGTGCTTGACAGGAAGGGCCCAGTTCAGCGGTGCTTGAGACGGCGGTGCCCTGTTCAGCGGTGCTTGACAGGAAGGGCCCAGCGGAGCGGTGCTTGACAGGAAGGGCCCAGCGGAGCGGTGCTTGACAGGAAAGGCCCAGCGGAGCGGTGCTTGACAGGAAGGGCCCAGCGGAGCGGTGCTTGACAGGAAGGTCCCAGTTCAGCGGTGCTTGAGACGGCGGTGCCCTGTTCAGCGGTGCTTGAGACGGCGGGGCCCAGTTCAGCAGTGCTTGACAGGAAGGGCCCAGCGGAGCGGTGCTTGACAGGAAGGGCCCAGCGGAGCGGTTCTTGACAGGAAGGGCCCAGCGGAGCGGTTCTTGACAGGAAGGGCCCAGCGGAGCGGTGCTTGACAGGAAGGGCCCAGCGGAGCGGTGCTTGACAGGAAGGGCCCAGTTCAGCGGTGCTTGAGACGGGGGTGCCCTGTTCAGCGGTGCTTGAGACGGCGGGGCCCAGCGGAGCGGTGCTTGACAGGAAGGGCCCAGCGGAGCGGTGCTTTACCAGAAGGGCCCAGCAAGGCGGTGCTTGACAGGAAGTGCCCAGTTCAGCCGTGCTTCTCACGGTGGGGCCCTGTTCAGCGGTGCTTGAGACGGCGGGCCCAGTTCAGCGGTGCTTGACAGGAAGGGCCCAGCGGAGCGGTGCTTGACAGAAAGGGCCCAGTTCAGCGGTGCTTGAGACGGCGGTGCCCTGTTCAGCGGTGCTTGAGACGGCGGGCCCAGTTCAGCGGTGCTTGACAGGAAGGGCCCAGCGGAGCGGTGCTTGACAGGAAGGGCCCAACGGAGCGGTGCTTGACAGGAAGGTCCCAGCGGAGCGGTGCTTGACAGGAAGGGCCCAGTTCAGCGGTGCTTGACAGGAAGGGCCCAGTTCAGCGGTGCTTCTCACGGCGGGGCCCAGTTCAGCGGTGCTTGAGACGGCGGGGCCCAGTTCAGCAGTGCTTGACAGGAAGGGCCCAGCGGAGCGGTGCTTGACAGGAAGGGCCCAGCGGAGCGGTGCTTGACAGGAAGGGCCCAGCGGAGCGGTGCTTGACAGGAAGGGCCTAGTTCAGCGGTGCTTGAGACGGGGGTGCCCTGTTCAGCGGTGCTTGAGACGGTGGGGCCCAGCGGAGCGGTGCTTGACAGGAAGGGCCCAGCGGAGCGGTGCTTGACAAGAAGGGCCCAGCGGAGCGGTGCTTGACAGGAAGGGCCCAGTTCAGCGGTGCTTCTCACGGCGGGGCCCTGTTCAGCGGTGGTTGAGATGGCGGGGCCCAGTTCAGCGGTGCTTGACAGGAAGGGCCCAGCGGAGCGGTGCTTGACAGGAAGGGCCCAGTTCAGCGGTGCTTGAGACGGCGGTGCCCTGTTCAGCGGTGCTTGAGACGGCGGGGCCCAGTTCAGCGGTGCTTGACAGGAAGGGCCCAGCGGAGCGGTGCTTGACAGGAAGGGACCAACGGAGCGGTGCTTGACAGGAAGGGCCCAGCGGAGCGGTGCTTGACAGGAAGGGCCCAGTTCAGCGGTGCTTGACAGGAAGGGCCCAGTTCAGCGGTGCTTCTCACGGCGGGGCCCTGTTCAGCGGTGCTTGAGACGGCGGGGCCCTGTTCAGCGGTGCTTCTCACGGCGGTGCCCTGTTCAGCGGTGCCTGTCTTGTGTTTCCAGTAAACCACACCTGGCCAATACTTGCCGCTCAGTCTGCATCGGACCTCTCCGTTGCGGGGCCCTCCTGTGATGGAGCCCTCGGGCCCTGTGTCTCCTCCGATACCCCCGGAATGGGGCTGGTGGGGCCCTCATGGCCAGGTCGGCTGCTCCCTGCCTTTTGCTCCTTGCTGCCCTTGCCCTCCTTGGCAGACTGTCCGTGGCCCTTGGCTCCCTTAACCGATGTGGCAGGTGACGGTGTAAGGCTACCCTCCTTGGGGGCAGGCATATCAGGCCTGTCGCGCCTGCCCTTGAGTTTTTTGCTCCTCTTCCCAGGGGGGGGCTGGCTGTGCCTTTGCTGCTGGACGATGTCCCTGCCCACGGAAAGGGCAGACTCCAAAAACCAGGCACGACGTTCTTGGGAGTTGCTGGGCTGGTGGTGGCTGAGGTGTTTGTGGAACTCTTACGGGATGGAGGGGGTGGGTCAGGTGAGGAAAAGAGGTCATGTTTAGAGAGGAAAATTTTCTTTGGAGCCATGGGAAGGGTAGCTGGAGTGGGTATGGGAGTGGAGGAAGAGGATGTGGTTATAGGAGAGTCAAGTGTGCTGTCTTTGGGTGCAGGTGCTTGGGCTGGAGGCTGACGTGAGGTGGATGGCTGTTGTTTGGGTGCCTGCCTGCGTTTGTGTGGTTGGGAAGCGAGGGTGACAGACACACTGGGAGAGGGCATAGGGGACGTGTACATGGCAGTGGGGGTGGTGACTGCACGTGTGCGGACTGTACTGGAGGGTGTGCTGGTGATGGGTGCAATGGCTGATGGTGGTGTGCTTGCAGATGTGTGTGGAGACGTCACAGGGAGGGAGGAGGGAGATGAGGAGGTGGGGGACACAGAGGAGGTAGTGACTGTTGGCATGTCTGCATCTGGATGTTGCTTGGGTGAATGCTTGTGTGTTCTGTGGTGCTTATGTTTTGAAGAGCTGCCCTTGGGTGTTGAGGTGTGTGCAGGCTGGTCTGTAGTTGTGGATGGGATAGGCAGAGGAACAGGGGAGTGGGACTGGGAGGAGGGAGTCAGAAGAGGGAGGCTGGAGACAGGGACAATCGCTGCCGTCAGTGCTGAGGCCAGAGCGTTGAACGATCATTGATGGGCAGCCTGACCCGAATGAAGGCCCTCCAGGTATGCATTGCTTTGATGCACCTCCCTCTCCACACCCTGGATGGCATTCAAAAGGGTAGACTGCCCAACAATGATGGTCCTCAGGAGGTCAATGACCTCCTCACTGAGGGCAGCAGGGGTGACTGGGGCAGGGCCTGAGGTGCCTGGGGCGAAGGAGATGGCCGGCTTCCTGGCCTTGCGGGCACGGGCCCAAGGCCCAGGGGCTGCTGGGAGGGCGGAGCTGGTGCGCTGGGTGGCGGCTGTACCTGTAGGATCGGTGGGCATGGATGTTGCCGCCACCGCAAGGGAGCTCCCTTCCGAGGACGTGTCGGTGTCGCTGACGTCTCCACGGGTCCCCGTGGTGGAGCCCCCCTCGCCCTCCGTCTTACTGGTCATGTCGGAGTCAGTTGCATGGCCCTCCGGGGCCATGTGAGATGCAGGTCCCTCTTGCGCCGATGCCACTTCTCCTCCGCCTGATGATGCTAATGCACACATTCACAGAAAAACAAAGAAAATGGGGGGGGTGGTGGAAAACATAAAGACAAGTTGAGTGCATGCATTGGGGACACCGTTGGCGGAGAGGACAGACACAGAAGCCCCCTGCACTACGCTGCGCACTTGGGGTACACTACTCATTCACTGGGACATGCCCTACAAGCCTATGGGTGACAACTGCCCACACAGTATACACTGGTCCATGAATCGCATTACTAGGCACCCTACAGAGGTGGGGGCGGGGGCACAGGACCATACCTCACGGACAGGCCTATCCTACAGAAATCGCCCTGGCCTAGGGATACCCACAGCCCTCCTCCCCCCCCCAGGCACCTCCACTGCGCGCTAAATAGCCGAATGTGCTGGTACTCACCCCAATGTGTCTGCTGTGATGTCCTCAAGCGCCCATCTAAATCGGGGTAGGCCACCGCCAGGATCCGGGACATCAGGGGGGTCAAGGTACGACTGGCACCCCTCCTAGGTTTTGAGGCCATCCCCTGCAGAGCCTCCGCGGTCTTCCTGCTCCCGCGGCGGATGTCCTCCCACCTCTTGCGGCAGTGGGTGCCCCTTCTGTTGTGGACCCCCAGGGCCCGGACGTCCTTGGCGATGGCACGCCAAATGTCGATCTTCTGATGGGCGCTGACCTATGTGACATGTACAGGGGGGGAAGAGAAACATCATCACCTTTCTGCATGCTCGATGTGAGTGGCCCCCCCTCCCCAACCTTGACATGTGGCACATGCTCTCATCTGTCGTGCCATGCATTCGTCATTCGCTGCCCTCGCCTCCATCGTACATCCTCCCCACTCAACCCAGGCATTGGGCACTATGCGACCGCCTACCGCCACGGTGTGCCACGCTTGCGCAATGACCTCACTTCACATTGTCACACTTCACAGGTCAGGCAGCCGCCATTTCCAGGGCCCAAATGGCTTAATTCCTACTGCGTCACACATGGCTAGGCCTTGCACCGACATTCATACTAGCCATTCAATACCGAGAGATTTGTGTACTGTGCATGCTGTGGGCCCTTACCTGTGGGTTGCTTGACTCGGTGCTCCATGTTGTCCTTCCTAGGCACCGTCCGCTGGGACTGGCGAGGAGATGGAGGAATCCTCCCGTGTACAGACCGCTGGTGGACCTGTCGACAATGGAAGAAAGACACGTCATACTCACCTACAGACTCAACCGTGCCACTATACAGGAACTGTGTGCCCAGCTGGAGCCAGACCTGATGTCACCCATCCGCCAACCCACAGGGATTCCGCCTCTAGTGCAGGTGCTGTCAGTACTGCATTTTTTTGACAGTGGATCATTTCTAACTACAGTGGCCATTTCATCTGGGATGTCTCAGCCTATGTTTTCAAAGGTGTTGTCCAGAGTGTTGTCTGCCCTGATGAAATACATGCGGAGCTACATCATTTTCCCTGAGGTGGGTGACTTGCCTACAGTGAAGGGTGATTTCTATTCCCTTGGACACATTCCCAATATCATTGGTGCCATTGATGGTACCCATGTGGCTTTGGTTCCCCCAAAAGACGATGAACAGGTGTACAGTAACCGAAAAAATTATCATTCGATGAATGTCCAGGTGGTCTGTTTGGCTGACCAGTACATCTCCCATTTAAATGCCAAGTTCCCAGGGTCAGTGCATGACGTGTACATCATGCAAAATAGCAGCATCCCTTATGTGATGGAACAGCTACAGAGACACCGTGTGTGGCTAATTGGTGACTCTGGTTACCCCAACCTGCCTTGGCTATTGACCCCAGTGAGGAATCCCAGGACCAGGGCAGAGGAACGGTACAATGAGGCCCATGGGTGTACTAGGAGCGTACCTTCGGCCTCCTGAAGGCCAGGTTTAGGTGCCTGCATATGACAGGTGGATCCCTAATGTACTCACCAAAGAAGGTGTGTAATATCATCGTGGCCTGCTGCATGCTTCACAACCTGGCTTTGCGACGCCAGGTGCCTTTCCTGCAGGAGGATGGTCCAGATGGTGGTGTTGTGGCCGCTGTGGAGCCTGCGGAGAGTGAAGAGGAGGAAGACGAAGAGGACGACACAGACAACAGGGACAGAGTGATACTGCAGTATTTCCAGTGACACACAGGTAAGAATCTACTCCTGCATTGTATTATATCTGTAACTGTAGAGGCTCTCTACTGTCTGACCTTTCACCCCAATGTATGGTAACTTAGTTGTGTATTTCACTTCCTATTTCAGTGATCTGATCCCCACGGAGTGCCCTCTGTTTTTTTTTCCCCATGGACTACCGCTGTACGACACTGGTATGTTGTCATCACAATGTTAATAGAAGAGTTTTGTTGGTTATCTCGAAACATTTGGTTTAAATAAATAGATAGCAGAATCCAGTTTGTTTTTGTGCAAAAAATGTGTTTATTGTAGTTTTCAAATAGGTGTATAGTTCTAAAAGGGTGATGGGTGATGGTGGAGGCATGTCCATGGCAGTGTCCAGACTGTCGTTCCTACAGGTCCATTGTCCATATGCCTGTGGAAGGTGGAGCAGGGGCAGTTCAAGGTTGGACAGGGTGAACAAGTGGGACAGTGGGATGACATCCGGGGGATTCCGTGCATGGCGGGGGTCTTGACATCCTACTCTGTCTTCTTCCTCGGTCTAAGGCCTTTCTTGCGGGGTGGTTCTTGTTCTGCAGGGGGTGGGGTCCGGGTGGGCCGTTGCTGTTGTGTCGGGGCCTCCTGACCACTAGCGCCGGCGGAGGTGGTGGGCTGTTCTTCCTCCATGCTAGTGGCAGGGGCCCTTTGGGGGGCCACATGGTCCCGCAATTTGGTGACAATCTGGTTGAGTGCCACCACGATTGTACCCATTGCGGAACTGATGCTGCGCAGTTCTTCCCAGAACCCCATGTACTGGCCCTCCTGCATGGCCTGGATCTCCTGGAACCTGGCCAGGACCGTCGCCATCGTCTCTTGGAAGTGGTGGTACGCTCCCATGATGGTGGTGAGGGCCTCTTGGACAGTGGGTTCCCTAGGCCTGTCCTCCCTCTGTCGCACAGCAGCCCTCCCAGTTCCCCTTTGTTCCTGGGCCTCTGTCCCCTGGACGGTGTGCCCACTACCAGTGCCCCCAGGTCCCTGTTGTTGTTGGGGTTGTGGGTTACCCTGGGTGCCCTGTACTGGTAGACACACCGCTGCTTGACCTGTCCTGGAGACAGAAGCATGGGCCCGCTGGGTGGGTGCTGTGCTGGTGTTTCCAGAGGGGGGTAGGTCTGCTGTGGCCTGTGGCTGACTGAGGGTAACCGACTGGGCTGGTCATCAGGTTCTAGGTCGACAGAGCTGCTGTCATCACTGGGGGCCTGTTCTGGGGGTGGGATGGACAAATCTGGACCCTCCTGGCCGGTGTGTTGGCGTTCGGGCCCTGCAGGGGTAAAAGAGTATGGTTATTGCTTTTGTGTGTGCCATGGCGTGCGATTTGTGGGTGCCCTTGTCCCCCAGTGCTGGCAGTCCCTTGTGGGAGGAGTTGTGAGGGTGGTTTGGGGGGGGGATGGGTATGTGCAGTGGTCATGCTTAGGTGATGGCTTTCCATGGTTTGTGTTGGCATTCAGGGGTTGGTGTTGGGTTGGGTGGGTTGTGCTGGTGAGACATTAACAGGGAGGATGTGTGCTGGGGGGTTGGGGGTGAGGGTGGGGGTGAGGTTTGGCATGATGGTGGGTGGGGGGGGTGAAGTAGTTGAGATTAGACTTACCAGAGTCCATTCCTCCGCCTACTCCAGCAAGGCCCTCAGGATGCAGGATGTTCAAGACCTCTTGCTCCCATGCTGTGAATTCGGGTGGAGTGGGTGGGGGTCCGCCGCCAGTCTTCTGCACAGCGATGTTGTGTCTTGACACCATCGACCGCACCTTCCCCCGTAGGTCGTTCCAGCGCTTTCGGATGTCTTCCTGATTTCTGGGATGCTGTCCCACAGCGTTGACCCTGTTGACGATCCTTTGCCATAGCTCCGCCTTCCTGGCTATTGTGGTGTGCTGCACCTGTGTGCCGAAGAGCTGGGGCTCTACCCTCATTATTTCCTCCACCATGACCCTGAGTTCTTGGTCCGAGAACCTGGGGTGTCTTTGGGGTGCCATGGGGTGGTGTGGATGAGGTGGGGTGGTGTTTGTCGTGATGAGTGTGGTGGTGTGTGGTGTTTTGTGCGTAGATGTGGTGTGGGTGATGATGTTGGGTTCCTGTGTGTGTTGTGCTTTGCGTTCCCTGTGCTCTCTCTCTCTGTGTTTTGCGCCTTGTCTCTGAATTTCGAGTTGCGGGGGTTTGTGGGTGTTGTGGGTGTGTGTTTTATATAGTGATGGGTGTGTGGGAGTGGTGTATGTATGTGTATCAGGTGTGTGTATTTCGAATTGTCCAATGTGGTAGTGTTTTGTAAATGTGTGTGTATTTTGACCGCGGCGGTGTGTACCGCCAATGGGATACCGCGGTTGAAAGACTGCCGCGTGGATTCGTGGGTCGTAATGGCATGGGCGTGTTTGTGTTGGCGTGACGGTGGAGGTTTGGTCATCTCCAGTTTATCGCTGACCGCTGATGAGGCGGCCTTCAGTGGATGTCGGGTTTTTGGCGATTTGGCAGTTGTGGGTCAGAATGACCGTGGCGGTTTACCGCGGCCGCGGCGGTATGATGGCGGTCTTCTGACCGGCGGTAAGAGCCTTTTACCGCCGAGGTCAGAATGACCCCCTTTGCGTCCATTGCTTCCCAAATGGTTCAATAGGGCAATAGTGTCAACCGTACAGTCGTTTTCTGTCTTGGATGCGATCAGTAAATCGTCAATATACTGTACTAAGGTTGATTCAAAAGGTAATTCCAATGATTCCAAATCTTTCTTTAGAATCGGATTGAAAATTGATAGTGGCTCCGAAAACCCTTGAGGAATTCAACACCAACTGTAGACTCTGTCCAGGAATTTGAAGCAAAAGAGAAATTGGCTGTCCTCAGGAAGAGGCACAGAAAAGAATGCTTGTGAAAAGTCGATGACTTAGGACCACTCTGCATCACAGGGAATTTGAAACATTATCACAGCTGGATTTGGTACCACGGGACAACATTTGACTATTATGTCATTTATTTTTCTCAAATCTTGAACAATTCGGACCTTTCCACTCGGTTTTATTAGTCCCATGATTGGTGAATTACATGGACTACTTAGTGCTTCTTTCAGTACTCCCTGTTTCACAAACTCGTCAATGAGTTGGGCGACTTTCATGAGAGTGTCTTGTGACATATGGTATTGTGGTGTCTGAGGAAAACTTACATTAGGATTTACAGTCACTTTCACTGGTTCTGCTCCTTTAACCAATCCTACTTCTTTCCCTGTCATATCCCACACTTCTTTTTCAACTGTTTCCTATAGCTCAGCAGGAATATCTGCTTCAGTGAGCATTGGATAAAGAGTAATCAGGGGATACTCTTCATCGACAGTTTCCACTTCGTCCCCTCCTAAACTGTCCTTTTCTTCCTCATCACTATTTGTCTGAATTTTAATTCCATCATTTGAACACATAATCAAGCATCCCAGTTTACACAATAAATCTCTCCCTAATAGGGATATTGGGTTCGAGTCACACACCACAAATTTGTGTGACCCTTGAAAGTTACCAATTCTGACTTGCACTGGGTCTGTGATTGGGTTTGTCAAATACCTATTTGCTACTCCCACTACTTGAACTGTTCTCCCTGAAAATGGCAAATTTGGCACTTCAATACTTCTGACTGTAGAGTGTGTAGCTCCTGTGTCAACCAAGAATAAAAACCCTGTGACCCATGACTCTTCCTTCCACATACGGTCCCTTTTGATCAACTTCCAAAGATGCTGAAAGCATACAATTTCCCTCCTCATCTGAACTTTCACTCTCCCACACATCATTTATTCCATTCTCACTGTGTAACAGGAATTGGTGTACTGTATCACTTTCATTCATTCCTTGACCCGTGACCTGTTGAGGAAGCATTACTTGTTGCCGATTCATGTGCTAAGGGTATTTGCATTTGCTGATTAGGTACCATAGGAAACTGCTGTTGCATTGGCTGCAACTGTACCATTTGTACATGGGGCATTTGCACCTGCTGTTGTTGTATAGGTTGTAGACCCTGATCACATTATTTTGGAAATTTGGATTTGGACCTCTCAATTTCGGTCCTCTCATATTCTGAAATGTATTGACATCATTGTTTTGCTGACCTACACCTTCCTGCACCAACATTGGGCACTCCCGTTTCCAATGCCCGACGATTCCGCACATGTGACATGGCATCACCTTCTTCATTGCCTGTATACCATTTGGAATCACAATAGTATTTAAATCAGGACCATTATTCACAAAACCTCCTCGGCCTCTGCCTCTCATCTCTGGCTGAAACATAGCATTTCCCTGCTGTTACTGCTGCGGCAACTGTTGTTGGAAACCTTGCAAACCTTGCAAACCTCTCTGAGCTGCTCTAATCTGCATCACCATCACTTTTTCTTTCAACCTTTTCTGTTTTGTCTCAATCTCATCACTGCAGTATTTTGCATAGTTCAACACCTCATCGATCGATTTTGATTGCCAACAAATCAAATGCATTTTAATCATCTGGCTGATTTCGGGTCTTAATCCTTCCACAAATCTGAACACAAAATGGAGCATGTCCTTTGCCTCAATCGTTTCCGTGCCACTGTAATTTTTAAATGCTTTCAACAATCTCTCATAGTATGCATGTATCGACTCTTTAACTTCTTGTGCTGTTCTGTCAATTCTCTGCCAATCCACATTTTTCGACGCAACTTTCGTTTTTAAATGCTCAATCACCTTATGGTATAAACTCATTACCGTAGGCGATGGTGCACCTGTGTCCCTATCTCTTTCTGGTTCACTTGCTGGCCAACCTACAGCCCTTTTACAATCTTCCCACAAATCTGCCGGAACTACAATTTCGAATAAAGTATTCAGGTCTTCCCAAAGACATTTTGCGAGTTTCACAAATCTATCTGTTTGTTGATACCATTCGATCGGTTTCTCTCTTAATTTAGGGAAGTCATCCGTAAAGGATTGAATATCACACCTGTGCCATAGTACATGGACAAGCTTTCCCCCTGCTGTTTCTCTCATTGGTAACATGGTTATCAGATCATCATTCTGTTGTGCTTTCTCATTCCGATCTGGGGTACTTTCTTTCTTCTTATCCTTTTTCTTAACCCACCTGCTCTCCCACTTGTCTAGACATCTCCAAACCTGTGCGCTTTGCAGTATCTCTTTAAGGTGTGTTTTCATTCCTGCAGACCTCATGTGTTCAAAATCTTTTGTTTCAAAGTCTAACCTGTAACTTCTGCTCAAGTGTTTGGTTTTACCTATGTCGACTTAGTTTCTGTCTGCAATTTCTTGTAACTTCTTATGTATGCTGCTTAATTCTCTTGTAATTCTAGGGCACATGTATCTCAGCTCTTCTTCTGTGTATGAGTCTAACCTGTTCAAACCCATCGTTCCCTCTACTAGTTCATCTGCTTCCATGCCCAATCTTATTCTATTCAAATATTCTTCTCCTTTCCCGCTGGGTGTACTCTGTGGAGAGTTCAGGCTGTTCAACCATTGTGTTAACTGTTGTGCGTTTAGTCCCATTAACGTGGCACTTACGTCCACTGCTACTGACGGTTTCTGTAGCACTTCTGTTTTTGAAGTTAGCGGCACTATTAGTGGTGGACCTGACCTTACCACAGTTGATGGAGCACAAGCTGGAATTGGACTAAAATTCAACAAAGATCTATTTAGCAGTGTACCTACCGGAGTCGTTTCTTGAGTATTTTCTATGCATCTCCTTCCTGTCTCATTTTGTATCATTACCCCTTGGTCACATACATTCGGCTTTGCCTGTATATACAATGGCACTGGTGGACCTACAGTGATGGGCAAAGATATTACATCCGGATTCTGTCTGTTTCCCGAATTCTGTGGCATATTAATTCCCACATTATGGTTCATCATTGCCGGCATGTCTAACTGGTTTTCTGCTATTTGAATGTATTTCTGCACTTCTTGCATCTGCTTTTGAGGCATCAAAATTTGTGTTGATTCGGCTTGAATCAATGTCGGTCTTTGGTAATTCTGTCCTCCCTGCGCCATTAAACTAGAAGTCATTTCCAAATTATGCTCATCATAATAGCGCCTCTGAACCTGGGGCTGATAATCATTGACAGGTTTCAATTTAGGCACGTCGGGATATATCATCTGAACTTGTGGTATTTCTGGTGTAAAAGGCATATCGGGAGTATTTTGCCTCTGCAATATACTCAAATTCGGTGTTACAGAACCCTGTATTGGTTCTGGAGGGGCAGTACTAGTGCTTGGGCCATTTTCGCTTTCCACATATGGTGGCGGGCGGTCATTTAGCAATTGCATAATTAACTCCTTATCATCTGATTCATCTGACCTTTTCGAATTTCTATTGTTTTCTCTATCTCTGGACTGACTCCTGTTTGTTTTATAGGTAGCTTTCCTTCCTTCCGTCTCTGCTTTGTCAGTAATTGCTGGAAAACAATTTAATTCCCTGAAATATATCTGATCTCCAAACCTTTTGAGCACTATCCCATCTAGCATCCGCTAGTGTCTTTTCTACTTTTCTCACTCTTGTTTCAAATTTCTTTTGTAGTTGCCTTCTAGCCATTTGCTCCCAAATTGCTAATGCTTCAAACTGTGCTGGTCTTGGAGGTACTTTCATGTCGTATAGCGCAAATCTTAGATTCTCCAAAACTCTTAGATTAAACGACCCGTGGATAGGGAACGCTACACTTCCATGCTTTTATGTTAATTTGCACCATTGCTTTAACCAAAGACATGGTACAACTCCCTTTTCTTCAATCACGATGCAAGCTGGTGTACCCTCAGGCGGTGTTTCTTCACCTACATTTGTTTTGATTAATTAAGCTAGTTTATAATAATGGCGAACTACCTCGTGGGCACATTTTCTTACATACATTATTTTTCTTTGCTAAAATCATACTACCTTATGCAATTTTGATACATGATATATGAATATTTGTTAGTCTTTCTTTTCCTGCTTCATCACTGGGCACGTGCAAGACGTTACTGTGCATGGTTTGCAGATGCTTTATCATCGATGAAGTTCCACATGAGTGTTTGCGCTCCAATCTCCGAGGCAAAATTTCTTTGCAGATGGTGCACGTAACTTTTCTGGCATTTACTTACTAGTATTAAGAAAAAGATCCATATAATACTCTCTTTCCTCTTTTCTAGAATGTTGTTCTGCTCTTCTGAGTGGTCACTTGAATCATTTTGATTTGGAAGTGCAGCTGTTGCAATGATCTTCTCTCTTTTAAAAGTGGTGCAGAAAACGCAGGTTTGCATTATGCTAACTGATTCAAAGGATTAATAAAAGCAGGGGTGGTTCTGTTTTGAAAGTAATGGAAAGGTGCTCAACCAATCAATTAATTTATTGAGTAAGTCACATTGCATTGTGACTTCACCGCGTACGCTCCACTCCTCCGTCGTGGTTCAAAAAAATGCATTAAAAGTTATTTTAAAACATATCTGTGTGTTCTTACACAACTTCACAATGTAAAAAGAAAACCTCTATGTTCAAATAACATATTAAGGTTGTATTTATGAACAATTTCATAATGTTAAAAAAACTATAAATTTGCATGCCCGTCGCGACTCCAGAAATACGTTGTGGACGGTATCGGGACAGAGACTACGACACCCTTCTTTAGTGTAAAAGTGCCATTTATTAAGACAGGCTTGCTCAAATATCATAACATGTAGAATACCAACAAAAACTTATAATAACTTTTTCCTTTTGTTTTAACCTTGTAATTCCATTTTGTCCATTCGTGTTTCAAACCTCCCACTTATCCTTCGCCTCTCACCCAATCCACTCCTATTTCCACGCATCTCCCTTTCCCCTTCTACCCCTTGCCTGACTCTGACCTCCCCACCGACTGTCATCCTTCCTCTGCTTCTTTCTCCCCCCCTGAAAGGGTGGACAAGCCCGCATCTGACTCTCCACCCTCCCCCATCCACTGCCCGTACTGAGCAATCCTGCCCTAATCTGGCAAACAAATTGTCCCCTACACCACCCCCTCCTAAATCCCCTCATACCCTCCTTGCAAACTGTCATTCAACCTTTACTTACTGCAGGGCGGGTTGGTGGCCAACCTCTGAGCACCGTGATGGATGCTGGCGCCGAAAGAGGCCTGCCTTCCCCACCCTCCCCCTTTTAAGCCTACCTTACGTCCCTCCCCCGCCCAGCAAGCCACCTATCAACTCCCAGGCCGTCTACATCCGGCCCGAGAGCTCCCGTAGATAGACTGGACTGCGTCCAGCTATCAACAGGGCCCTATTGGGACTACGGTACCCTTCTTTAGTGTAAAAGTGCCACTTATTAGGACAGGCTTGCTCAAATATCATAACATGTAGAATACCAACAAAAACTTATAATAACTTTTTCCTTTTGTTTTAACCTTGTAATTCCATTTTGTCCATTTGTGTTTCAAACCTCCCACTTATCCTTCGCCTCTCACCCAATCCACTCCTATTTCCATGCATCACCCTTTCCCCTTCTTCCCCTTTCCTGACTCTGACCTCCCCACCTACTGTCATCCTTCCTCTGCTTCTTTCTCTCTCCCTGGAAGGGTGGACAAGCCTGCATCTGACTCTCCACCCTCCCCGATCCACTGCCAATCAGCAAAACCTGCTCAGCATTTTGCTGCCCCACCAGCGAACCTACTGCAACTCATGCTTTTCCCTTTATGATTGCTTCCAAAAGCTTTCCCCCCACAAGAATGTGAGTAAGAAATGCAATTCCATCACATAGTGTGCATTCCCCATCTCAGAAAGGTGCACACCGTCATTCCTGAACAGCACCTGCTCTTCATCCTTCAAGCCTTCGTGCCTCAGGACCTTAATGTCATGTTCTCCGCAAAAAACTTGCATGGCCCTATTTAGCTTCCTCCTAGCCCTTTCTATTGCCCCATGCTTCTGTGCCCCTTGCCATATCCTTCTTGGAACAAACTCTGTCCACACTAAACAGGTTCCATGCATGTTGCGCTTCATCAAAACCAAATCTCGCTGCATGTGTTGCAGGAGGGTGAGCCCTGAAAGACGTACCAAATCATTTCCCCCAAGGTGTGTGACCATCATATCCGGGAATCCCCAAGTCAGCAACAAAGAAGTGATAAAAGGAAGCAGATTACCCCACCTCATGCCGCTCTTCCCCCACCACAGAACTTCGTGACGGCTACTTGGTAGTCCCAATGACCGTCGGTAGATCTGTTTTTCCGCATATTTTGCCGCCCAGTGTATGAAAGAATGTCCCACCAGCCACGTGATTGACTTCATGAGTTCCGGACCCTTCACACAACCTGAAACGAGAAAAAGGATTAGCCTTCTTGTCCATGGCTCCCCCTGCACCCCGTTCCCTCCCCTTCCATTTGCTCCAAAGTAAAACACCCTCTTTCAAGACGAACTATGTTCTAACATAGCGCTCGCAACACCTTGATCGCCATCGCCCAATGCGCCTAATCTTATCCCAGTCCCATCCTAACCTAGCCGCTTCGGTCTCTGCCACTAATCTAAAAGAGTGTGTGCCAAAATTCCTCAACGCCATCCTCAAAACACACAGCAACTGAAAAGCTGTAACTTTAGTGCCGTTCCGGTGTTGAAAAACCCACTCTCCTTGTAACTCGCAGACTGTAACAAACTTGTCCCATTCTCGCACCGGGCAGGCTTCCACCATTCCCTCTGATTCCAGCCAAATCCACTTACCCCTGCCCAGTTGGTCCGTTTTTTAGCCCCTCAGCCATATCCCCAATCTATCTCCCGTGCGCCGCACATCACTTTTCCTCACTCCGCATGCTGTGCCCACCCCAAACAATTCAGACACTCGGAAAGCCCCAAAAAACATCCAAATCATACATAACCTAAATAGAGTCACTTCATGTGTATTGAAACAACATACCGGCAGAACGTGCAGGATGTCTAGCAGCAAATCGAAAGTAATAGCTTCCCGAACCGTAACCGAACTAGCTCCAACTCTCCCCCAACCTTTTAGCATTTTCCCCAAAATCTAATTCTTAGCTGGATCCCAACCAAAAAACAACCTCCCGTAAAAAGAAACTCCTGCCAACTTGCCCCCAATCGTAGTAGGCGATAAACCTTTATGAATCAAAAACAAGACAAAACGCACAACTCGCGCCTCCAGTGCCCCCCGTCCCTGGCTCCAAAAATGCCCCTTATACAATTCAAAATCCTGAAACTCCAACCACGCCAGGCGGTAACTCCTAAGGGTGGATTCTGCCAGTGACCTTTCCACCAGTCTCCTGACCATCACGCCCCCCACTCCCAAATGTCCTTCGGGAATTCTGTCTTGAATTTGTCCGCGCCGGGGGCCAACTGTCGGAACCGTTGCCACTGCAAACGAGACAAAGAATCTGCGATGGAGTTGTTTACCCCAGGGATGTGTGCTGCCTTAAAGATTATGTTCAGAGTCAAACAACGCAACATAAAGATTCTCAGCAATATCAGTACCCTGACATCCCTAGCTTTCCGGTTGTTGACTAAGTCCACCACTGTCAAGTTATCCACATGGAAAAT
Source organism: Pleurodeles waltl (assembly GCF_031143425.1). Taxonomy (NCBI): domain Eukaryota; kingdom Metazoa; phylum Chordata; class Amphibia; order Caudata; family Salamandridae; genus Pleurodeles; species Pleurodeles waltl. Next base: position 442,517,351 of record NC_090451.1, read on the forward strand.
CACTGTTCTGTTTGCCAATTCATTTCCCCAAACTGCTAAGGCTACTAGCAGCGAAAAAAACTCCAAGAAAGCAGTGCTCCTACCTTGACGGAGCCATTGCCCTGGCCATGCCTCTGCACACCAGCGCCCATCCCAAAAAATTCCAAAGCCAACAGCCCCGGCAGGGTCCGAAAACTGTATTTTCTTCTTGGAAAGCCATGGAAACCCCATTAAACTGTGTCAAAAAGGTTTCCCAAATCCTGATGTCCTCCCGCAGGCCAATTGTCAACCTTATCCTGTGATGCGGGAGCGATGCCCCTGACATTGCTAGCCCCATGCGCCTGCAAAAAGTCCTCCCGCCACGCACCACTCGGCATGCAAAATTCAGGTAACCCAACAGTTGTTGTGCCTCTCTAAGTTCAATTTTGCACCTCCCCCTAACCTCCTTTAGGAAAGATAGCATCTCCCCCACTTTTTCCGACGGCAACCGTGCCATGAATGCTGTTGTGTCCAATTCAATCCCCGCGAATGTTAACACACAACCGGGTCCCTCCGTTTTCTCTGGCGCCAAAGGTACTCCGAAATCCTGTGCCAGTTGTTCAAACATCCTAAAAGCCCTGCCGCAAGAGCCTGAATGTGCCGTTCCCACGAAAAGGAAGTCATCTAGGTAATGTGACACCGTCCGGTGCCCACTCCATTGTACAAAAACCCACTGCAAAAAAGTGCTGAAAGCTTCAAAAAGGGCGCACGAAATCACACATCCCATGGGAAGGACTCTATCTACGTATATCGCCCCCCCCAACTTGCATACCTAACAAGGCGAGGTCCTCTGGATGGATCGGGAGCAACCGAAAAGCTGCTTTGATGTCACACTTGGCCATTTCTGCTTGTTTTCCGCACCCCCTGATGATCCGTATGGCATCATCAACTGAAGCGTATACCACCTTGGTGTCCTCTGATGCGATGAAATCATTTACTGATTCCACTTCGGGCCAAGACAAATGGTGTATAAGCCTAAACTCTCCTTTGTTCTTTTTTGGCACTATTCCCAGTGGTGAAATTATTAAGTTTTCCAAAGGCCACCCATAAAAGGGGCCCGCAATCCTTCCTTCCAATACTTCCTTCTGCACTTTCTCTAAAACTACCGCTGGCATGACTTTTGCTGACTGCAGGTTCTCCGCCCATCTCCTTTGCCTCGGACCTTGGTAACTCACTCGAAACCCTTCCCTAAACCCCCACTCTAGTTTGAGCACTGTGTCCGTGTCAGGGTACACGCGCAGCCAACGCAATAAAGCCTCAAGTCTAAATGGTGCCCTTTGGCGTAGTAGCGCCTTGGCCCCCTCTACCCCTTGTCGCTCTCCACTGTTCTGCAGGACTATTGAGCGCGAAACACTGCGTGACCGGATGTTTTCCCCCACATTTGGAACACTCATGTTTGAACCTGCAAGGGTGCAGTGAGCAAAATCCCTTATTGAAGTTCCAGCAAGCTCCCGATGTGCCTCCCTGTGTTCTCTGAGGTACTCCCACCCCTCCCTGAGCGGGACGCTGCTGAAAAGGCTTGTAAACTACAGGGAGACCACTTGCAGTATGTGTTGATGCTGCTGAGTGTGAGGATGCCATCCATTGCATCCACAACTCGAAGTCCACATCTCCCCATTGTTTCTCTGGGTTAATGCTAACTCTGGCTCGGAACTCCTCGTCATAATTTAACCAGGCAAACCCTCCAAAGTGTAATTGCGCTTTCCTAATTATGTCCATGTATTTAAACATGGCAATTGCCCTGTCAAGAAATTTCTCACAATATATGCTGGCGTTGATGAGAAACGCCGAAGTCCAGTTGTCCATTGTAATCGGAACTCTGGGCCTCCGTGCCAGTTCCCATTCCTCCTCTTTGGAGCCCTCTTTAGCCTGTATATCCCTGTGCAAGAGCTTGAAAACATCGACATACTCGTGCCTCCAGATTCTTGCTTTTGTCTTTTCGGCCACGTGAGACCCTAACGGCATCGCAAGACCCATGTAAGGCAACCTCTTATTGTGTCCCTCCTTACCTTTGTCCTCCTCCTCCTTGCTAGCCTCCCCCCTCTATCTTCCCCCCCTTCTTTTATTGTCTCCATTGTATCATTCCCTTCACCTGTTTCCCTCGCCACGTTGTTACCTTTTTCCCAGCGAGTGTGCACTGAATCCTCCCCTAACCCTATTGACTTATATCGGGTTGCACCCCCTGTCCCTTTCCGGGCTTCCCACGGCACCCACCATTCACCTTTACATTGAATCCCCTGAGCCGTCGCTCCAACATCCGTTGTGATTCTGCCTCTGCCACCTTCTTTTCGTGACTCCACGTGACCTTGCGCCGTCGTATGCACCTGTAAAACAGAAACGGCAGAGGGGGTTGCGCCGCTCCTGCGCCCTTTACCCTTCCCTTGTACTCTGCTCACCTCTTTTTCCTGAATCTCACCTTCCTCCCACTCATCCAGATCCTCTTCATAATCTAGCTCTAGCTCCACTTCTTCATCCATTCCCATTCCTTCATTTACACACACTTCCTCCATGCCGTATTCAGCCCCCTCATTAAGCCCCTTCTGGCGCAAACCAGCCGTATCCTTCTTGTGCTCCCACGGGGTAGAGAAAGCCACCGGGGACCCCTCTATTGCTTCTGACCAACGTCCCGAGGCCGTAGTGCGCCCCGTTGGCTTCCCCACCTTCCTGCCCACCTCTGCTGCAGGCATCGCCTCTCTCCGCTGCGACTGGCTGTGTGCGCCAGGCGCTGCCGTCACGCTGGCAGACCCTCCCGCCGCACTGGCCTCCTGCGCCATCTCCTGATCCTCCTGCGGTATCCATACCCAAATACCTTTCTCTGGCCACGGGCCTTCATCTGGGCAACCTCCTGTCTCTCCAGCCTTCCTCTTCCCCTTCTTAGACCTGACTTCCGCCTCTCCTCTTGCCCTGCATAACTGTTCCCACCTAGGCTTTGTCTCCTCTACCAACTGTCTTTGTTCCAATATGCATGCTTCAATGTCTACCACCGCCCAATCCGCAACTGGTTGGCGGCCTGGCCCCTTCTTGTTCTTTGTTGTGGTGGGCCCATACACACCGCACGACCCTCTGCTCTCAACTTGCCTGAGTTGCCCGCTGTGCCAACAGTGCTCCCTGCATTGCCTATCTCTTGTGCTTGAACTGCCCTTTCCCCCATGCTGGCTGGCGTGTCCTGGGTGTCCCCTGCAACTATGGTCCCCCCCTTGGTCAAGTCAAGGGGCTGTTGTGTCTCCACTGTGTCCCCCGGCACCTGTCCTGGAATGTCCTGCGTGCCTTGTTCCCTCGTGCCCAGAAGGGCCTGCTGCCTCTTCCTGACGTCCTCCTCTCTTGTGGCAGCCCCCTCGTCACCTGTCTCCTGCTGGGGCTCCCCTATCATGCCCGGGTCCCTGACTGCGTGAATGGGGGTGACTGCGCCGCATCCCCGACCTTTTTTCCCTTTTCTTCCTCCCCTTTGTTTTGTGGGAGAAAAACATGCGGCAGTCGCCGCTGCCACGCCTCGCGCCGCGGCATGCGGTGCGCGCGTTAAGCCTACCCAGGCTTCATCCAGGACGTGGGGCCTCAAGAGGTCCGCGTGTCCTGCTTCCCCCAAAATACGCAAAGCGGCCTTGACCGCTTCTAAATCAGGCCCTCCGGCCATAATCTCGCATGCAGAGCGGCCGTTTTATGCCGACTGCGCCCTTTCTTGAACGCGCGACTATTGCAACCCCCTGCGTGGGGAAAATGAAATCACTATTGAATTTCTAAAAAGCGTCCCCGCTGGTTGGCGTCCCAGCGGGAGGCCTACACTTGCCTGCCTGCCCTGACGTTGCCCGGCCAACCTCTGCGCAGCGTGATGGATGCTGGCGCCGAAAGAGGCCTGCCCTCCGCACCCTCCCCCATTTAAGCCTACCTTATGTCCCTCCCCCGCTCAGCAAGCCGCCTATCAACTCCCAGGCCGTCTACATCCGGCCCGAGAGCTCCCGTAGATAGACTGGACTGCGTCCAGCTATCAACGGGGCCCTATTGCGTGTGCACCGCAATTACCGACAAAGTACAACTGCAGGATTTGTAAAACTGACTACCACACAGTCACCATCTTTATACTTCTGTGTTGGGCCAATCCATCCCACCCTTTGCACCATAAGGGTATAACGACTATCCGCAATATAAAAAGATTTACACACACTCAGACAATCCAAGACCTTATTTTGAAGGCTGTCCTGATTAACTCCTTAAAGTGCAATCCCTGGCATACTAACACATAGCTGCATGAAGCTAGTGGCAAGCTCAAATTAACCGTAAGGGGTACAAGGTCCAATTTCATAAAACCATCCCTTTGGTCGACTGGATAACAATTTGTGTGGTCAGCCTGGTTCCCAGAACAGGACTCAGGAGGAGGTGAACATTGTTGTGATGCCACTGTGGGCATATTAACATCAAACTGCAGGGGGAAGCCTATCTCAGAGCCCTGTGGTGGCATGCAAGACACTACTCCTGGTACAGAACCTGCTTCCCCTTAGCAACACCTATGGAATCTACATGCCCAATATACTTAGGGCCAGATGTAGCAAAATAACATTTTGCGACTTGCAAATTGCGAGTACTAGCGACTCGCAATTTGCAACTCGCAAAATGTTATGTAGGAAGGTGTCTCAGACACCTTCTGCGAGTCGGTATGGGGTCGCAAAGACCCACCTCATTAATATTAATGAGGTGGGTCGCAAATTGCGGCCCCATACCGAGTCTAGGCACTCGCAAACATGGAGGCCTGCTGTCGTCAGCAGACCTCCATGTTCGTGACTGCTTTCAATAAAGCAGTTTTTTTTTTTTAAGTGTAGCCCGTTTTACTTAAAGGAAAACTAGCTGCCCTTAAAAAAAAAATGAAACCTTTAGTTTCGGTTTTTTTTCAGGGGAGGTAGTGGTCCCTTGGACCACTACCTACCCTGAAAAAATATTTGTGGGTCCATTCACAAAGTGGAAGGGGTCCCATGGGGACCCCTTCCAATTTGCGAGTGGGTTACCATCCGCTTGAAGTGGATGGTAACTGCGACACCATTTGCGACCGCATATGCGGTCGCAAATGGTATTGCATACCACTCAGAATCGCAAATAGGAAGGGAACACCCCTTCCTATTTGCGATTCTGAAATGCATATTGCGAGTCAGTCCCGACTCGCAATATGCATTTCTGCATAGTAAAGAGGCATTTGCACCTCGCAAACGGCGATTTTCGCCGTTTGCGAGGTGCAAATCCTTTGCTACATCTGGCCCTTAGTTCTTTATGAGATTACTGATAGGTGCTGTTCAATCTTATCCAGTTGATCCCCTAAGAGCTGTAGATGTAACTCCAATTTTGTTTCTCGAAGTTACATCACAATTCATCAATGGAAACAGGTGGTGCCTTTGGTAAACTGGAGCCCTTGTTTTCTACCTTGTATGTCCCTTTTGCTTTCACCTGTGTCACAGCTAAATGAGTATTTTTACAGGGTGGCACTATTACAGAAGTAGTAGTGCAGCCCGACTTGGAGAATGGGGAATGTCCAGCTAATGCACATTCACCCCAGTCTTTCCTTCCATATTATCCATATTATCTCCTCCTTTTACAATCCCTCCTGTTTCTAAAGGTGCCATTTGCTCATCAGTAATTAGATTTCTTTCCACCATGTAATTAATTACAGGGGCCTTTCAAACATTGCCAAGCCAATATTGAGCCTTTCTCCTTGTCCCCATGGCCCAAATATAGCCACCCCCTGTCAATGCCATTTCATTGCTTACCACTGCCACAGGACGCTCCAACATAACATCAATACTTGTAGGTTTATAGGGAATCTTCTGATTAGGCCCAAACAGCCCAGATCCTTGCACTTTCCCATGCCCAGGAGTTCTCCTCACTACAGTAAAAGGCAAAGTATACTTCTCTGCTGCAGATGAAAGGGGTGTGGCCTAGCCTTGTCCAGGCGCAGGCGGACCCAGACGGGCCTGCTATTGGCCCGGTCTTCGCCCAGGCATGCGCACGGGTGCCTCCTGCACAGTGGGGCCAGCAAGATCCCTTTGTGAGTCTCCGGGCTCAAGCGGTGTCACGGAGCAGGTCCTGCAGCAATATCTGCCGGGGCTGGCAGTTTCAGGCTCCCTCGGCCCCGTCTGTGAGTCTTCTGTGAAGTAGGGCTGGCAAGATTCCTTTATGCACCTCTGGGTGCAAGCGGTGACGCAGTGTGGCTCCTGCCATGAAGTCTGCTAGGGCTTACAGTTTCATACTCCCAGTCCTGTCTGCGAGTCTCCCATGCAGAAGGGTGGCATGATTCCTTTATGCGCCTTTGTGGGCAAGCAGTGACGCAGTGCAACTTCTGCAGTGATGTCTGTTGGGACTGGCAGATTCAGGCTTCCCCTGGTCCCTTCTGTGAGTCTCCCATGCAGCGGGCAGGCGAGATTCCTTTATGCACCTCCAGGAGCAAGCGGTGGTGCGGTGCGGTTCCTACCGTGATGTCTGCTGGGACTGGGAGTTTCAGGCTCCCCCGGTCCTGTGAGTCTCCCCACAAAGGATTACAAGAATCCGCAAACTCACTATACTTTTAAGAAAATTTATTTCAACATGATAGAAAAATTTACAGGATTGTAAATTGAAGTTAGTAAATAGTTATACCTATATTTAAATAAAGTTTAAAATACAATCTATTTGCATCTCCCACGTGGATAGCCACAACTAGATATATATATCCTTTTTGCTGTGATAAAGATTTAATACCTTTCATAATAAAAAATGTAAACTGTTATACATTAAGGCCCTCATTTCGACTTTGGTGGTCTTTTGCGAAGATCGCCATCAAAGAGGATGTCAAAAGATCGCCTTAGTACGGTCATGTACGGATTTCCGCCCATAAACAGGCAGAAATCCGTTACAAGCCTGACAGACGGTGGGTGAGAGGTGGTTTCACAGTCTGCACCACCACGCTAAAAGGGCTCTGCCCACCATATCACGAGCAGTGATATGGCACTGTGTTCCTTGCATGGTGGTGCAGCATTGGCTATGGAACAGCTGACATCCACCCCCTCCTGGATGACCACCTCACCGTGGGCTGCTGTGCACCCAGACAAGAAGGTGGACTGACCGGAAGGGGGAGGTGTGTGGTAGATGCATGTGTGTGGTGGGTGCATGTATGTGTGTGAGCATATGTTTGTGTGTATCTGAATGGGTGTGCATGCGTGTGTCTATGTCTATATGCATGCGTGGTGGTGGGGGTGTGAATTGATGCAGAGGGTGGGTGTGTGTGTGTGCATGAATGCAGATGGTGGTGTTGGGGGTGTGAATGTATGCAGCGGTGGGTGTGAGTGTGTGCATGAATGTGGAGAGTGGGGGTGTGTGTGTGTATGAATGCGGAGAGGGGTTAGTTTGAAGCTGAGCGAGTGGGGTGCATGTCTGTGTGCAGTAAGGTCGGGGTGTCTGTATGTATGAGTGTGGTTAGGTGGGGGTGTCTGTATGTATGCGTGGGGTTGGGAGGGGGTGTTTGGATGTATGCTTGCATTTGGGTGAGGGTGTCTCTATGTGTGCGTGCGGTTGGGTGGGTTTGTGTGTCAGGAAGTATGTGGGCGAGAGAGAGTGTGCGTCAGGAGGTGTGTGGGCAAGTGGGGGTGTGTGTCTGCAAGTGTGTGGGTAAGCTGGGGTGTGTCTGCAAGTGTGTGGATGTGTGGGGATGTGTGTGCTGGCAACAGGAATGGGGATTCCTGTCACTGGAAGCGTTACCACAAGGGTTTTCATGGCGGGGCGACCACTGAAAAAAGCCTGGCGGTTTGCTGCCTCAAAATATGGCTGACAGTCTTAGACATGCCGTCGACCCGGAGGAGCTCACCGCCGGTCTAACTGTACCGGCGGGACTGCCGAACTCATAATGCAGCAGTCTTTACCACCGGAACCATGGCGGTAAGACCCCCACTGCAAGTCTTAAGACCGCCACACTTGTAATGAGGGCCTAAATGATTTAAACTAATAGATAACACTTAAGAAGTAACATAAACAATTTAAAAGTTGTTAGAAATTAGAAGGTTATACAGACACTACAGTTTATAAGTACAATACAAATATGAAACATCAATTATATGAGAATTTGTTATTCATTGTTTGATTTCAAACATAAATTAAAAAAATACACATCTTAAAAAAATATATATAATTTAAGGGAAATTACCATTAACAAATATATTTTTTGGGAAACAAAAGTGTACATTTGAAGGAAGCAACATGAAGTGCTATCATAATATTTTGGTGCACAGCCTACTATCAACAATGGCTTGGTTAATATTGAGCAGCAACATTTCTTCACGTTAAAAAAAAACATAGAAATTCACTGAAAAGAACAAAGGTTACAGGCTTGTTATAGTTAGGGAAAATATATTTTTTTAAAACACAGAAATTCACTAAAAAAACAAAGGTTAAAAGGATGTTATAGTTAGGCTCACATTTTAAATGTAGAAAACCATAGAAATTCAGCAATCATATTTACCTCAGGTAACTATAACTTGCACCCCCATAATCCACTGTTTATGACCTCACATATTACATCATTCATGACATGGCCAGTGAAATCACTGATGACCTCACTGATGACATCTGAAATGACATCACTGATGACATCATCCAAATAAAACCCTCACTACTCCAGTGATACCACTAAATCAGAAATTGTGATCCACACACACATAGTAATATACTCAGTCATACTTCCATACTGTTCTTGACAAACATTTACTTTCTCACCAACATCTAAAATAATGATTTACACACTCTACATAGCTGACACAGTTATTCATAAACTTACACAGCTACACAGATACCCACGTACATACCAATGGTCCCACTCAGATACAAAATCATACACCTGTTGGACCAACAAATAACATAGCCATAAAATCACCAATATACATACTGAGTGACTGATAAAAACAGCCACACACTCACACACAGACAACTATCTAGTCAAACATACATCCACTTACTGTGAGATACTGGGAGTCACATACAAAAAACCTCTGCTGTCTAACATCTATCAGAACCAGATGCTAATTTGTACATACAGTGACATACCCAAAAAGTCACCCATGCACGCACTAACACAGCAACTCACTTACTGAAAAAGCTACTTACAACTGTACTTACTATCACATACTTTCACTTACACAGCCTCCTATTTATCTAAAAATGCTCTCATCAACTCACTCACTCAGTCATACAGGCACTAACGTTAGCACTTACTCATCTGTATAATGAAAGGGCTAATACACCAACTCAGTCTCCTATGCAGCCAGTTGTACACCCAATTATATAGCTACAAAGACAGTAATATACCCAGTCATTAGTAGAAACAGCTATAAACACTTCCATTCATTTTCCATAAATGTACTGGCACATCCATATACTTATGTATAAAACCACTGATACAACCACACATGCACTCTGAGAGTAAATGAGTCTTCCTTATACCTACCGATACAGTCACAATCACACTCTGTCACTCACTGATACATTCACCCACGCACCCACTGAGCTCTATAGGCACTGATACTCTAACTATTACATCCATATAGGCACTGAAACTCGCTAGATAAAACCACTTACACTCAGACATCCACTCAGTGAATAGAAACTAATGTAACCTCCAAGGAGATATTTCCTCCATGTTGGATTTTTAAAGAATGTTGCTTTCTGGGATTGATTTTTACCAGCCTTCACTGGATGGGGGCACGTCAGAGGGTGGCTCCCTGTATCCCATTGGTGAGGGTCGCCCCCCTGCTTGCCAATGCAGGGGCAAGGATAAATATAGCAGATCCCTGCTGGACGAAGATGCTGAAGAAGAAGGACTGCCCTGCTGAACACCTAGTCTGCACCTGAAGCACTCCACCCACAAAGACTGCCCCAGCTGCAAACTCTGGGTTTCACAACAAGAAGGACTTTGCCTTGCTACTGCAACTCGAGGAGTGGACTTCCTGTATGCTACAGGTAGATAGGTGCTTATCAGAGTCCCCTGCATCAAGTCCAGCAAGAAGAGCCCAGCTGACCAGCGTCCAGAGGCCATTTGAGGATTCTGACCAGGTGAATTTGGAGAAGTGTAGTCCCAACTTCCAAGGGGAAACTCAGACCTGAAGATGATACAGAAGTCTGGAGAAGTTTGGAACAGATTTCAGAAAAAACTCCATAAGATGACTGAACCCTCGACAAGAGTCAAGCCGGACGATGTTGAACCTTGACCAGGCCTGAATTTCACATTCCTCCTGCTGAAGTTCCAGAGCTTTTCCCCATTGACAAGGCTTCCAGGAATTGACTTGCAACTTGCACTGAGCCAAGCTGACCTTAAGAGGACCCTTAATAGAAGACAAGAGAAAAAGATCCAAAAAGAGACTAAGGGCCTGATTTTGAGTTGGACAGTCTGACCACTGTATAGTTGGTAGTCTGACTGCCATCTTATGATGCAGGCAGTTGCATAATCACAAGACACCGCCAGCCTGTTGTAGACTGCCATTGGGAATTTCAGCAAACATAGTGCGGTAAAAGTAAGTAGACCGCCGTCCAGATTATGAAGTGCCAAACTGTTGCAGTGGGCACCGCTAGCCTTGAGCTGGGGGAATAGAGGGAATTGCACCCCCAATCCCTCCTTTTCATGTCAGTGCCCAAAGTGGACCCCTTTATCCAGGGACCTCCCATCACATTAGGGACTCCACCCTCCAAAACAGACAGGTAAAACTGTTTACATACCTCTCATGTTTTCTGCCATGGACTACAATGGACAGGTAGTGTCCATTCTTAGCAATGGCATTGGAGCATGTTTATAACATGTATCAGGCATATGTGTCTTTTTTACACAAAATGTACACACCTGCATCAATACCTATAGAAAAATATATATTGTTTTCCCAACTGCATCCCCTGCAGGGCCACCATCATCAACAACACCGTTGCTGGGCCAGCATGAACATCATAACATGGTGGGTGTGGGACATCCACAGCGGCGGGCTTTCTGAAACCGCTGTAGCGGTGGTCTGGTGGTCCAACCAACCACCAAATAAGTACTAAGGCCCTGAGTCAAAAGGTAAACTTTTGATCAAGGCCTATCAATCAGTGTATCATACTTGGTCTCCATTGTGGTCGGCCTCAACTTTTTACTTTGCCCTGATCAATCGCGACTGGATGTCCCTGGTTGGCCCTTTTTGCTTTTTAGTTTTAGGCACTAGAAAACATTTGTTTACATTTAGTCTTGAAAAATCCATATCTTTGGTTCCCTACAGTGAATTTTTGTCATTTTGGTGTCAATTTAAAGATAAAAATATTTTCTATTTTTTAAATTGATGTCACATTTTCTTGTGTGTTTTGTTTTACTTATTTAGACCATCAGTATGACGCTGGCGATGAGTGATAAAGTGGCGGTAATACCGCCAACAGGCTGGAGGTGATACCGCCAAATTATGAGCATGGCGGTGATAACTCTCATAGACAGCCAATGTACCACACCATCGGCCAGGGCGGAAACACCACGCATGCTGACGGTCGCTATCAACAGCCAGGCAGGAGACAAAGTACCGCCCACCATATTTAGGCCCTCATTACAACCCTGGTGGTCGGTGAGAAAGCAGCGGTAACACCGCAAACAGGCCGGCGATCAATTTTTTTTAATTATGACCAGAGCGGAAACCTCCAACACAGACAGCCACTTTAACACACCGACCGCCACCGCTGTAGCAACAAGCACCGTGGCAGTAACCACCAACGCCCAGGCGGAAGACAATGTACTTCCCACAATATTACAACAAGCCAATCTGCCACCTTTTCCGGGGTGGAACCAATGCCATCAAATCACAGCGGAAACAGTACACAGAAGGGAAGTGAGTCACCTCCGGACACTCAAGGAAGAACCACAATGCCATGGAGCCCGAACTGCAGATCTCCCCGTTGCTGGTTTACCTCCTCCTACACCAGGAACACGAACGGTGGCAAAGACGACCACGGTGAGTACCGCACCTAGCACACAAAGGGGGGGAGGAAAAAGAGAGTGACACACACACACAACATGCAACAACCCCCACCCCTAACAACATCCACACAAACAGATGCAACAACAGTACATATCCACCCCGTACCCCTCAGGAATAATGCAAGGACAAAAGGAAGTGAGTAAAGTCAGTGTAATAATGCCCTCTGTGATGTCCTGGGGAGTTCAAAGCCACAGTCTCTCTAGTGGGTGGTTTGCCCACTCCTTGGTCCTGGGGAGTGCAAAGCCACAGTCCATATAGTGGGTGGTTTGCCCACAGCTTGGTCGTGGGGAGTGCAAAGCCACAGTCTCTCAAGTGGATGGCTTCTCCACTGGTTCTGGACAGGGCCTTGTGCCCAGTGTGCTTCATCCTGGAAAAGATGCAATGAGTGGATGCCTTCTTCCACTGGTTCTGGAGGGGGCCTTGTGCCCAGTGTGATGCAGATCTTGGATGGTGCAAGGTCACAGTCTCTCCTGGGTGTCACACCTACAGTCTTTTGCAGGGGCCAGGAAGCACTACAGCCCATGGAGGCATGACTACACACTGCCAGCCAGCAGTGACAGCTGCTCAGCGGCGGTGCATGTGGTGATGCTGCCTGTGGTGGGGGGAGGCTCCAGCCCTTTTCCCTCAGCCTCGGACGGCCACCCACTGGGCTGCTGCTGCTGGCAGTGGTGCTGCTGGCGGTGCAGGTGGCGGTGCTGGCGGCAGTGCTGGCGCCGGTGCAGGTGGCAGTGCTGCCTGTGGTGGGGGAGGCTCCAGCCCTTCCCCTGCAGCCTCGGACAGCTGAAGTGCCATGGCTGGTGTATGTTCAGATGCTGCTCCAGTATCCATCCTGCCTGAGGCATCTTTGCCTTTGTCAATGACCTTGGCAGCTGGTGTTCCCTTCCTGCCCTTAGCAGCTAGTGGTGCCTCCTTGCATCTGGCAGCTGGTGGTGCCTCCTTGCGTCTGGCAGCTGGTGGTGCCTCCTTGCTTCTGCCAGCTGGTGGTGCCTTTGTGGATTTGACAGCAGGTACTCCCTTTTTGCCCTTGGCAGCTGGTGCAGGCACACTGGCTATGTGGACAGGTGTCTTCACGGAGCCTTTCACAACTCCAGTGGCTGCAGAAACAACAGTGGCCGTGGCCTGGGTGTCTGAGGTGCTAGCCTGGGTCCTGACCACCCTGGCCTGAAGTGAAGGACGGGGGAGGGGCAGGGAAGAGGTCAAGGGTGAAGAGGAAAAGCTTATTTGGGACATTGGACCGGGAAGAGGGGGAAGGTTTGGGAGTGGAGGAAGAGGGAGTGGTAGTAGGAGGTGTCTGTCTGCTGTGTTTGGGTGCAGGTGCATCGGTTGGATGCTGTTGTGAGGTGGTTGGCTGTTGGGTTTCTGTGTGCTTGCGTTTGTGAACTTTGGGAGGAGGGGGCACAGACACAGTGGGAGAGGACACAGGGGACGTGTACATGGATGTGGGGGTGGTGACTGCCATTGAGGGGCGTGTAGTGATAGGCGTGCTGGTGATGGAGGTGGTGGATGAGGATGAAGTGCATGCAGGTGTGAGTGGAGACGCTACTGGGAGGGTGGTGGATAAAGAGGAGGAGAGGGACACAGTGGGGGCAGTGGTTGTTGATGTGTCTGCATCTGGATGGTGCTTGTGTGAGTGCCTCTGGGATGAAGTGTGGTGCTTGTGTTTGCCTGAGCCACTTCTGTGTGTTGATTTGGGTGCATGCTGGCCTGAAGGTGTGTGTGCTTGGGATAGGCTGGGGTTGAGGGGAATGGGACTGGGTAGAGGAAGTTGGAGGGGGGAGGCTAGAGACAGGGACAATGGCTGCCATCAGTGAGTTGGCCAGAATCTGGAATGATCTCTCTTGGACCACCACGCCAGAGTGAATGCCCTCCAGGAATGCATTTGTTTGTTGCAAATGCCCTGCTAGACCCTGGATGGCATTCACTATGGTTGACCGCCCAACAGAGATGGATTGCATGAGGTCAATAGACTCCTCACTGAGGGCAGCAGTGCTGACTGGGTGCAGGGCCTGAGGTGCCTTGGGCAAAGGAAATGCCCACCCTCCTGGGTGAGCGGGCCGGTGCAACTCGCTCAGGGGCTACTGGGAGGACGGTGCTGGTACGGGGGTGGTGACTGTATCTGCAGCTGGGGTGGTCTCAGAGGTGTCCGCCACCACCAGGGAGCTTAAATCGGAGGAGGTATCTGAGTCTGTGTTGTCATCTCCTGTCTCCGACATGGTGCTCCCCTCGCCCTCTGTCGCACTGGTTCCCTCAGCTTCGGTGGACTCTGCCTCCTGGGTCCTGTGGGATGCAGCTCCCTCTGTCGCTGGTGCCCCTGCTCCTCAGCCAGATGATGATAATGCACACAAGGACGGGATGATAGAACAAAAAAGGGGGGAGAGAGACAAAGGAAACACTAGGTCAATGACTGCACCAGTACCACAGTTGGCATACACAGCACCATCACACACAGGGAACATGCTTAAGCACCATGCATTGCACTGCCAGTGATATGGCTAGATGCTAAGGCAAGATGAGGGCCACACACCAGCAACTGCACCCCTCCTGGGACCCACTATGCCCTGTCTGAAATGGACTGCTAACAAGCTAGGTTATCTGTATTTGACATACACCCATTACCCTAGAGTTGACCCACCCTGAAATGTCTGGCCTGGCCTTAGGGGCACCCACTAACTCACATCCACCACCTGGATCCCACCCCACCTGCCAAAATGTGTAATGATATCCACTGTACTCACCCTCTTGTCGCTGCTGTGATTCCCTCAAGCGCCCATCCAGCTCAGGGTAGGACACCACCAGTATGCGGGCAATCAGGGGTGTCAGGTTCCAACGGGCACCCTTCCTCGTTGGGAGGCCATCCCCAACTGGGCCTTGCAGTCTTCCGTGCCCAGCATCTCAGGTCCTCCCACGATTCCAACAGTGGGTGCTCCACCTGTCATAGACCCCCAGGGTCCGCACGTACTTGGTGATGGCACGCTATAATCCCTTCTTTTGATGGGCGCTGACCTGCGGAGGCAATACAGACAGGAGAACACAATTAAACAAACAGTCCAGCCTGTCACACAAATGGCCCACCATACCCGTTTCCATCACCATTGGCACACACATCGCTCGGTGTACACCATGCACACCACCACAAGACATTCCCCCCACCCCCGATGACACGATGCTTGCACACACATCCCCATGCATCCTTTCCATGTGCATTGTGCCCAATGTGTACTCATTTGTTGGTCTGGAGGCCCGGACAGCAGTCCATACTGGGGTAGGGCCCCATCCACCAGTCGCTCCAACTCCTCCGAAGTGAAGGCAGGGGCCCTTTCCCCGTTTACACGGACCATGGTGGGTTCCAGACACAGGTCACAGCAGCACATGCAGTGTAGGTGTTCTCCTGTTGAAGGTCAGGAAACAAGTGAGGAATCAGATAGAAAATGGCGGTCACATCCGCAGCGGTGTACACCGTCACTGCCTGCGCATATCCCCATTGGCCACTGCACTCCATAGAGCCCCAAATTATCCAATGAGGAATTGCACGGCGGTGCAAGACCACCTTCTGCCACCACGCCCAACCTCAGTGGAATTACCTCACTTCCACCTGTCCCTACAAACAGGACAGGCAGTCACCATTTTGGGGGGGGGGCAGTCATATCAACATTAACTGTGTCACAGATTAGATTGGCACATACCTCGCCAGTAACACTGTCCCATTACATAAGTGCACCAAGTATACTGAAGTTGTGGTTCCATTGTTCCAATTGTGACAGCCTACTCACTCTTGTGTCCCTTAGATACCTACCGCTGTGGATGAATAGGAGGTGGAGATATACCCCCATGTACAGACCCCTTGTGGACTTAGCTACACTAGAGGACAGGCATATTATCCTCACCTATAGACTGGACAGGGCCACAATCACAGAGCTGTGTGCCCAATTGGAGCCAGAACTGATCTCATCTATCCGTCATCTTACTGGGATCCCCCCTCTTGTGCAAGTGCTGTCAGTGCTCCATTTCTTGGCAACTGTTTTTTTCCAAGTGACAGTGGGCTTGGCAGCAGGAATGTCAGAGCCTATGTTCTCAATTGTGTGAGTCTTGTCTGCCCTGGTCAAACAGATGTGCAGCTACATTGCTTTCCCCCAGGTGGAGGAATTGGCCACTGTGAAGACCGGATTCTATGCAATGGGACATATCCCCAATATTGTTGGGGCCATTGATGATACACATATTGTGTTTGTACCCCCTGCCAGAATGAACAGGTGTTCAGGAATCATAAGAGTTTCCACTCACTGAATGTGCAGATGGTGTGCCTGGTGGACCAGTACATCTCCCACGTCAGTGCTAAGTATCCTGGGTCGGTGCATGATGCCTTTGTTCTGAGGAATAGCAGCATCCCAAATGTGATGGCCCAACTACAGAGGCACCGGGTATTGCTAATAGGTGAGCCTTGGTCCCCACCCACTTCATGTTAGTGTGTGCCTTCTGGTGTTAAGCCCATAGGATTGTGTGAGGCTAAATATGCTTCCTGAATACTTGAAGGTGACTCTGGCTACCCAAACCTATCGTGGCTGCTGACCCCTGTGAGGAATGCCGGAACAGGGGCTGAGGAACTTTATAATGAGGCACATGGACGAACAAGAAGGATCATCAAGAGGACCTTTGGGCTCCTGAAGACCAGGTTCAGGTGCCTTCATTTGACAGGTGGATCCCTCTGCTACTCACTTGAGAAGGTCTGCCAGATAGCAGTGGCATGCTGCATATTGCAAAACCTGGCCCTCAGACGCCATGTGCCTTTTCTGCAGGAGGAGGAGATTGGAGATGCCCCTGCGGTAGCAGTTGGCCCTGAGTACAGTGAGGATGAAGAGGCTGAGGAAAACAGAACATCAATTATCCGTCAGTACTTCCAATGACACACGGGTGAGACAGTGCAACTGCACATTCCTATGACTATTGGTGTATTCTATGTGGCTGTAGTATGATGGCATTAACTTCCTTTGCATCTCAACTTACTGTCACCTATGGTTTGTCATTTTACAGATGTTGCTGATATAACAACTATGTACTGATGTGCTGACTAGAGACAGCAACAAGTCATTAATTGTGTGCTCTCACAGTGTACAGTTCATTTGCATTAGATGTGACTGTTTCCATAAATACACATTTTCAATACTTAAAATACTAGTAGTCAAGTTGTGTTCAAGAGTGTTTATTGTAGTGCTAAGAAATTGAGGGGAAGGTGCAATGGAATGGGGTGATGATGGAAGAAAGTTCAGGGTATTGCTCCAGTCTGTTTGTAGCATAGGTGCAGTGTCCAAGGGGCCATAGAAAGGGGACAAAGGCAGTTCAAAGTGGACAAGTAGGTGTGGGACACAAGGAGGACAATCAGGAGAGTCTTATTTCCTGGTGGTGGTCTTGGCAAGTGTCTCCGGCCTCTGTCTGGTTCGCAGGGAATGTTTGCGGGGTGGTTCACCTTCTGCAGGGGAAGGGGTGCTGGTGGCCTGTGGGTCCTGTGGTGGGGCCTCCTGCCCACTAGCTATAGGTCAATGGACTGGCTAGTGGTAGGGGCCCGCTGCTGTGCTGTTGCTTCCATCATGATGTTGGCCATGACTGCCACCACCCATGATACGGAGATCAGGGTGGTGTTAATGGCCTGCAAGTCCTCCCTGATCCCCTGATACAGTCCCTCTAGCAGCCACCTGTTCTCCTGCACGTTGTCAAGGATCTGGTCCATCATGTCCTGGGAATGTTGGAAGGCACCCAGGTTCTCGGAGAGTGCCTCCTGGAGAGTCAATTCCCTGGTCCTTTCCTCCCCCTGGTGCCCAGCAGGCCTCCCAGTGTCCCTGTTGGCCTGTGCCTCTGTCCCCTTAACGGTATGCCCACTGCCACTGACCCCAGGACCCTGACAGTCCAGGGTATGAAGTTTGGCCTGGGGTCCCTGTATAGGTGGGCACACTGCTGATTGACATGTCCTGGGGACAGAGGTGTGGGTACGCTGGTTGGGTGCTGTGGTATTGTATCCTGATCGGGGAGGCTCTGTGATGGACTGTGAGTGGGCTTGGGTGACTGGCTATCCAGTGTTCCCTGATGGGCTAGGTAGGTCATCCAGATCCTGAAGTCCAGAGTTACTGTCATCACTGGGGTATCTACTGTTGGGGGACTAGATAGTCATGGCATCTCCTCTCCACTGACATTGGCTGGGGTTAACCTGTGGGGATGTAAGTGACGTATTTTGGTTCATGTGTGTGACATATTGTGCATCCCTGGCTTCCCCTCTATCATTGGTGTTGCCCTGCCCTTTTGCATGTGTACTGGTGATGTATTGTGGCATTGTTAGTTTCCCTATGCTGAGCATGCTTTGGTGATGGATGTCCATGCAGGGCTGGGAGAACTCTCCATGCATTGGTATAGCATGCAGGGCTTGGCATTGTGGTTAGTCATATGTGTAGGTGCAGTATGTGGGATGGAGTGTAGTGATGGGAGTGAGGGTGAGGGTGTGAGATGGCATGCAGGTATAGGGGAGATAAGTGGTAAATGTTGACTTACCTGTGTCCAGTCCTCCGGCAACTCCAGTGAGTCCCTCAGGATACAGTAATGCGAGTACTTGTTCCTCTCATGCTGTGAGTTGTGGGGGAGGAGGTGGGGGTCCATCGACAGTCCTCTTTATGGTGAGCTGGTGCCTTGCTGCTATGGGACATACTTTCCCCGTAGGTCGTTCCACCTCTTCCTGATGTCACCCCTTGTTCTTGGATGTTGTCCCACAGTGTTCACCCTGTCCACGATTCTCTGCCATAGCTCCATCTTCCTGGCAATGGCTATTTGCTGTACCTGTGCTCCAAAGAGCTGTGGCTCTACCTTGACAATTTCCTCCACCATGACCCTTAACTCCTCATCAGTGAAACGGGGATGCCATTGTGGGGACATGGGTGTTGTGTGGTGTGTGTTGGTAATGTGGTGGGGTGTGTGATGTGGGGTGCGTGAGGGATGAATAGGTTTAAGTGGTGTGTGTGTCTAGTTGTCGCAGTGGTCTTGGTGTCAGTTTCGTGGCAATGATTTGTATTCGTACAGGGTTGTGGGTAATGTGGATGTGTGTTTTATACTGGTATGGGTGGGTGGGTAGGGTGTGTGTATGAGTGTCAGGTGTGTGTCTTTACTATTGGCCAATATGGTGTTCTTTTGTATGTGGGTGTCCATTCTGAGTGCGGCAGTATGTACAGCCAATGGTTTACCGCCATTGAATGTCCGCTGTGATGATTTGTGGGTCATATTGTGATGGGCGTTGTTTTGTTGGCGTAACGGTATGGGTGTTGGGACTGCCACTTTATCACTGACCTGTGGTCTGGCAGATTTGTGTATGTGGCTGTATTCTGTCAGATTGGTGTGTGTTTGTCATAATATGGCAAACGGATGTTCGCAATCGCGACGCTATGATGGTGGCCGTCACCGTGATAGTAAGCAGGCCAATGTCAAAATGTTCCACATGATGAAAAGATCATCAATATATCTAGACCATAAGATGACTTTATCTACAAATCAATAATTTTGTTGCCCCCAATCTATTGCCTTCCTCCACCATCCCATAGCGATATTTGTATATTTCGGGAAAAGGACATGCCTATATCAGAGCCACATCTTTGTCAGAATAATGTTTGGTTGAAAAGAAACACATTGCTTGAATATAGTTCGTTCATGTCTAATGGTATTTGGGATTGTTGAAATTCAGCAATGTAACCTTGCTTTAGAAAGTATGCACAAGCCTGTAAACCTAGTTTATGTTAGATAGAGGTGTACAATGCTGCCACGACAATGGTTACTAAAAGGAACTTAGGGTTCCATGTTGCATTGGCAAGAATCCTTGGAAAATCCCCTGCACCTTTTATGTAATAACTGAGGGTTTTGGCAATGGGCACCACATATTTGTCCACATATATGGAAACTATCTCAGAAAATTGAATCACATGCCAAGACTATGGGTCTTATTGTTAAAATCAATTTTTGTGAGAAAGTATATTATTGGTTTTGTTGGGCAGGTTACAGCTAAATATTTGTATTCATCATCATTTCGTAGATCCTCATTTTGCCATTGTTTTACATTTCTACTTAATTCAATTAACACTTTTTGTATCAGAATGTAATTGAGTTTAACATAACTAATATAATAATTCAGTTGTCTCATGGTTTCTTTAACATAGTCATCTGCATTTAAAATCACAATATTTTTACCCTTGTCCACTGGAATGATAATTATTTTATAATTTCGCATTTCATTTTTTAGAGCTAATCACTCAGTTTTGCTTAGGTTCTCTTTTTAACTTCAATGTCGCTGATTATGTAATTTCTCCAGATCCGTGATTACCAAATAATAAAACACAATTTTGTTACCAGGGGATAGTGGTTGGCGGAAATTAGACTTTGGTATAATATCACTGGTTTGATGTTTGACAGCTCTCCTTTCATCTGAGATAAGTGTTTGCTCTGACTTGGTGAGAGCTGTCAAAGCTCCTGTCAAGTCACAGAAAACAGCTATGTCCCGGGGGTGGGCACCCCGGGACATAGCAGGAGTCGGCCTTGGGGGATGGTAGTCCCAAGGCCCATCAATGGATCCTTGAGGGGAGACGCATGGCCTCCCTCCATTGAAAATAGCCATGAGAGGTAGTGGTCCCTGGGGCTCCTCAACGGACCCCCTATGTGTCTTGAAAAAAATTAAATTTGTGCCCTGGGGAGATGGAGGTTGTGAGAAAACTAGGCTGATTGCAGAAGCCCCCTAGCTTTTTGTCCCATTTTTAACTTTTTGCTTGTGTTTTCCTGACTCTGATTGTGCCCTGGACACTGCTAACCAGCCCCAGGGCCTGTGCTCTTTGTAAAATGAATATGCACATTAGGCTGATTATAATTGGCTATGTCAACCCACCTATAAGTCCCTAGTATATAGCAGGGCATGGAGGCTTAGGGACCCCAGCATAGGTGGAATACCCATAGGTGTACGTCGGGGTAACCAGTGTTATTTTAAAGGCAGGCCTGCCTTGCCGGCTGCTTTTAAAGCAAAGTTATATGAAACTTTGTTTTTTTTACATATACGTCACCCCTAAGGTGTGCCCTTGGTGTCCCCAGGGTTGGGTGCAGAGTAACTATAAGCAAGGACCTTATAAAATGTGGTTTCTCAGCCCTGGTGATGAAAAATAGGCAAATCTGTTTTTCTCGCATTGTAGTGAATACTCTCCATAGGCTAAAATGGTGAGACTTTATTTTAATTAATAAAGTCTCTAAAGGAGCTAGATATAGCATGTTTGGCCTCAAACGGATTGTTACAATAAATGCAACAACTTGCCATTGTTGGATTTAATATAACTAATTCAGGGAAAAAGTTTTAGAACTCTTTCTAAAAGTGACCAGTTTCAGCTCTGTAGTGCCCTTGTCTGATTGGCCAACTCTGGTGGTCTAGCCAGGCTGCCTTGGCTGAAGATAAAGAATGAGCCTGGGGGTGGAGATCTTCCTCAGCAGATGGGGAAAACGGGATGGGAGGAGAGCAGCAAAACTTGTCCTCTAAGGAAGGAAGGACATTTGGCTCAGCTCAGGACCTCCACTATTTCCTGCAAACCCAGACAACCAGGTTTTCCTTGATTAGCTAAGGAGAGAGCAGGAAATGGTGTGTAAAATATTTTTAGCCACACCAGTGAGTGGGCTCAGCCAGATCTAACCTCCAAATTTCTGTTTCAGCCATTCTGGATTTTATAAGAATGTTGCTCCCTGGGATTGATTTTTTGCGACACTTCCCAGGAAGAGGTCATATAAGAGGGTAGTGATTGGACAGTTGCCCCCCCCCTTTTCATCCCAGGAGCAAGGATAAATTTGGCAGAGCTGCGCCCACACCTCAGATCGCTGCTGGAAGAAGATACTGGAGAAGAAGGACTGCCCTGCTGGACCCCTGGCCTGCACCTGCACATTGCACTCACAAGGACTGCACCAGCTGCACACTTTGGGCTTCAACAAGAAAAGGACCTTGCCTTAGTTTTGTAACTCCAGGAGTGGATTTCCTGTAAGCTACAGGTACAAAGGAGCTGCCCAGAGTCCCCTGCATCAAGTCCTGCAAGAAAAGCCCAGCTGACCAGCATCCAGTGGCCATTTGAGGATTCTGATCAGGTGCATTCTGGGAATTGTAGTCACAGCTCCCAAAGAACAACTCACAGCTTCTGGAACCTTGGATCAAGTTGTGGATACTTCAAGGACCCAAAAAGGACCTCTGGAAGAAGATCCAGACGTTTGGAGACATTTGGAGCAACTGTTGAAAACAGCTCCGTCTTTGCCCTTCATCGCCCGATTGAGGCAGGGCAGGGCCTAATATTTTGGCAGATGGACTAAGCTACAAGTAAGAGTCGTGACTTATTCTTTTACTGGGTTGTTATATATTATCCATTTGGTAATATGGGGAAAAGGAAGGCTGCTGACTTACCTGTGCCCTCGAACTATAAAAAACCCAGAAAAAACGCCCTAGGAAATTAGTTAATATGGCTACGGCGGGTGGCCGAAAATCACTTGATGAGATTGATTTATTATTTGAGGAAGTGGAGGCCATCTTGAAAGGTGATATGGATGCTAATGGAGCCTTGCCTATAAAGAAGGCTTCGCTTTAAGCCAGGTAAATACCAGAGATCTTCAATAGGAAGAAGAGGGGGCAAACCTCAGATCTTGCTATTCAGGTTGATGGAGGAGAAGATTTGTCCAACACAAGAGATATTACCCTATCCCCATCTCAGGGAATTTTGTGTAGTGCTTCTAACTCCTCGCTTAGACGGGGGGTAATCCCTGTAGAGGATGCAAAAATCATACCTCTCTTATTGAGTCCCGAGGTAAGGGTGGTTTCCAATATATTATGCACTAATCGGTTTGGCCCCCAGGCTGAGGAAGGTGACTTATTTATGGATCATATGCAACCCTTGCCTGAGCCAGCTACTGAGGATGACATTTCATCTAACATCCCTATCATTACCTCCGGTCAGGAGCAACCTGTTAGCGAAGCCAATATGGCTCTTATTTTACAGAGGGTTGATGAAGTTAGGATTTTGGTTTTGCAACTAGCAAAATTAATGAAGGGAAAAATGTCATACCAATGTGGATGTAAATGTCAACAGTACGAGGTGGTGGGAAAGGGGGATACTAAGGGGGTTATTCTAACTTTGGAGGAGTGTTAATCCGTCCCAAAAGTGACGGTAAAGTGACGGATATACCACCAGCCGTATTACGAGTTCCATAGGATATAATGGACTCGTAATACGGCTGGTGGTAAATCCGTCACTTTTCCGTCACTTTTGGGACGGATTAACACCTCCTCCAAAGTTAGAATAACCCCCTAAGTCTGTAACGTTACCTACATCTATTAATAACACCTGTGGGGGGTTAGCAAATTTCCCCGAATGCGAGGGATTACCCTTGCCTGATATAGAGGTCCTTCAATCAAACTCTTGTAAATAATTTCACGAACAAGCGGTTGGGACCTAATAGTACACCCCCTGGGCTTTATTCCGATATCATTTCTATTCAGTTTTTCGACAAGACATTGGTGGAACAACTTATAGCTTTTGATTCACGTACTCACCAGTACAGGGGGTTGGAAAAGGGAGGTATTACTCTTGCGCTGAAACTTGATGGTGCTTGCCAGGCTGCTATCCATGGACATATGATCCATCAACAAGAGAGGGATTCCCTGGTGGCAGTTGGGAACCCGCGGTTTAAACCAGTATGACTAATTACAGCTCAAGAAGTATCTAACAGGGGCAATTCTGTGGATTCACATATGAATGGACCTATCGGGACTATTAAGGAGGAGATGATCATGGAGGATGCCAGTCCCCAGATATATGGAATTGAGCCAGATAATCATGGTTTATCAATAATGACCTGGAACCTAGCTGGTCTTGTGAGGAAATTGGATGATCCAGACTGGATTGCATATATAAATACTCAAGATAACTGTTTATTTCAGGAAACTTGGGCAGAGGATAGAATCAACATAGACGGCTTTCTTTCTTTTAATATTCAAGCTCAATCATCAGAGAAGGTGACAGGCCGTGCCAAAGGGGGACTCTTAATTCTTTTAAATAAGAAATTGCAATGTGATTATAAGATTTTTAGATATTGATTGTGTTGATTTGATGGGTTAGCAAATTTTGTTCCAACAGAGTTTTAATATAATTTTTATTAATGTTTATGCTTGATCCGTTTCACGAGGATCTGAGTCTCAGATCATAACATTATTATCATACTTTTTAGATACTTTACAACCCTTATCTATTTTGATCATAGCAGGGGATTTGAACTGCACCTTTGAACCATCTGCACTGCTTAGTGGTTCAACGGCTGAGGAGGATGAATTATGGGGGATTCCATAGTTAACTAGTCACCGCCATTGTCTTTATTCACAAGTGGCTTTCCAGTTGGCCTCTTTATGTTTAAAGCATGGTCTTAGGGCCTGTAATGGGTGTATGCCCTCTGATATAAATACTGTGTTTACATTTAAATGAGGTAGATCGACAAGCGTCATTGATTATTTTTTGGTGGATGTGAGACTATGGCCCCTGTTGAGGGATATGAGGGTGGATTTGAGATGTGAGAGTGACCACTATCCCTTGCTCCTCACCCTTTCAGGGGATGTTTTTAGGAGAACCCATAACAATCAATATACAGTGGTCCCTTCTCCAAACTTGAATAGTAACTCTATGAAGGTTGGGTAGCCAAACCTTACTTGTTACGTGGGATCTATCAAATGTTTGTAGACAACCTGGCAGCCTATGAAGAACAGGATCTCAACTATATCCCTTTTCTTAGTATACATGACACCCTGATTTTAAACATGCAAAGCTTTTTTTATAAAAAAGCTGGGGCAAGACTGCGAGGTGGGGATCTGGCAAGTAATGGATGGTTTGATGAAGCATGTTCTAGGGCAAAGTCTGGGTTAAAAAAAACTATTACGATCGAGATTTTGGGGGAGATACAACAAGCTAGAAGTGTTTATGAGGAGGCTATTTCACGAGCAAAAAAAATCTGGGAAGATTCCATCTGGCAGGAATTGGTGGATGCCTAGAAAATCCAACAACAATATGCTGTTCTGGGAATTGTTGTCTAAACGACAAAGAGAGGGTAGGAATACCATAAGGAACCATATACAACCAGAAAGCTCGGTGGACCATTTTTCATTGCCTTTATGCCATAACTGATATTCTGTTGGCCCCCGATATTTATGGTGTGGGACAGGGCCTTTCATCTTTGCTGCCATCGACCTCACAGAAGAGGATCCTTATGACCCTGAGGACTATATTCATTTTTCTATGGAAGAAACCCTCAATGCAATTAATTCTCTCAAACCTGGTAAAGCTCTAGGTCCGGATAAGATTCCAGGTGACCTCTATAGATCTGAACCAGTTATATGGATCTGGTACATAAATTTACTTTCAAACAAAATTGCAGAAGGGGCCAAATTCCGACTACTTGGAAGGGGGCTGAAACTGTTCCTATTTATAAAAAGGGTAATGCAAACCTCTCAACTAACTATAGACCGATTAGTCTTATAGACTATCTACAAAAAATCTTTGCAAACCAACTCTTAGGAAGACTAACGAGCTGGGTCATTGACCATCAGATCCTTTCTCCTCTCCAGGTGGGGTTTCGACCCAAAATTAGTACAGTGGACCAGGTTTTTTGGCTGGCTGTTTTACACTGGAAATATGTAATTCTCGCTAAGCAACTTTTGTATGTTGTTTTTGTTGATTTGCGATCCACTTTTGACTTGGTCCCAAGAGAGAAACTATGGGAAGTGCTATACAGAATAGGGACCCCAGCCATTATAATCCAAATATTAAAGCGATTGCATGAAGACACTTATGCGCAAGTGAGATGGGGCAACCAAGGCGAACTGACTGATAAAATCCCCATTCACAGGGGAGTTCGCCAGGGCTGTGTGATGGCCCCTCTCTTGTTCTCCCTTTTTATTAATGAGGTGGTGCAGGACATGATTACATGTCAGAATGATGCCCCCTCTTTAAATGCTCAGAAAATCCCCATACTCATTTTTGCTGATGATTCACTCCTCATTTCAAAGACCCCAATGGGCCTACAAATCCTTGTCGATAGATTTAACTTATTCTGTCGGAACTATGGTCTGGAGTTTAATTTTAATAAAACCAAATTTATGGTATTTCACTCTGGATCACGTAAGAAATGCACTATTACATTGGATGGAGATCCCTTGAATAAGGTTAGTTCTACTGACTACTTGGGTGTGAGGCTTTCAAATAAACTACAATGGGAAGATCAGATCAGTAAAAGTGTGGGACTCCTACATATATTTATAGGGCACGACCACCAAAGCTGTATCCCCAGCGATTAAGATCTATGTGGCTAAAGCGCAGGGAGCTGCTGTCTATGGTGCGGAGGTCTGGGGACCCTCCAATAGCAATAGATTAACTGTGGGTGAGAATAACTTTGTGAGGGCTCTGTTTTCGTGCCCTCCTAGTACCCCACTGACTCCAATGTTTTTTTACTTGGGTCTGAATCGAATAGCTGATTTAATTACCCTAAGACCTCTATTATATTGGGTAAGGCTCTGGACTGTTCCTGAATTAGATATTTATAAGATCTCACTTCTTGAATTGTTAAGGAGTCTGAATTCAGCTACTATTCCATGGGTTAAGCATGTATCCAATTGGTTTTGCACCTTGTGTTTAGGAGATCTTTGGGAGAATCCCCACAAATTAGAGAAATCTCACATAAAAGTTCTATAATCTGTATACTGATCTCATGTAAGAAATGATTATATTTGTCGCAAATCCCATAGACGATTAACTAACCTTTCTATTGATTTTAATTGGTATCCAGAGTTTGAACCCTACCTAGATATGATACGCGATTTACTAGGCAAAGGTCTATATGCTAGATTTCGCTTTGGTTCCTTGCCTTTGAAGTCTTTGAGGAGCAGCTGGGGACCAACCGCCATTTCTGATAATTGTCCTGCGTGAGGTGATGCCTTTGAAACAGTTGAACATTTTCTGTTTTTTTGCCCTGCTTATTTATCCCCTAGGTCCAAATGGATCTGCCAAATCTGTCGGGAAATGAAGATGAGTAAATGTGCTATAGCCTTGAGGATTTTAAAAAGTCATAGGTGTAATGTGCTAATTTATGCCGTTAGTAAGTTTTTAGTAGCAGCATGGTATATACGTAATTCCTATCTAATTAATGAGTCTTAAAGAAAGATTGGATGGGGCTTTTAACATGGGTAATTGGGTTTTAAAACTAATTGTTATTTATTTTTTTTAATCCAGGATTGTACCAGTTTAATGTATTTTTTCTTATGATATCTATATTGTTTGTGTTGCTTTGATGGCCTGTTGACCGAATAAAGCTTGTTGTTGTTGATGATGTTGTTGACAGCTCCATAAGTTGAAGAGGTGCATTGTGGAAGTTGTAGTCCGACTCAAAGTGGCAAACCAGAGCCTCTTAACCCTCGGCTGGTGCTGTGGACCACTTTCCTGAATCAGGAAACACTTCTGAAAGTAAGTGTAACAGTGTTACCTCATGGGTGGCCTGAACTCTAGACTTTGTCGTGTCAAGTTTGACCTTTTTTAACCCTTTGAGTGTAAGTTGCTTCTAAGCACTAAATATACTTTCAATATTTAAAAATGTATATCTCTGGTTCCCTGCATTGGATGTTTGTCATTTTCGTGTCATTTTAAAGATAAAAATACAATTTATTTTTATAAATTGGTGTTGGATTTTTATTGTATTTTGTGTTTTACTTATTTACTGTTTTGTAATTTCTAAATCTGTCTTCTAAATTAAGCCTAACTGCACATTGCCAAGCTACCAAGGATTGAGCTGGGATTAATTTATTGAGACCTGACTGGACCCAGTGGGGGTGAGTGACCTATTACTAAGTTTAGGTACATACCTCCCCTACCAATAATCTACTTTCCAGCACAACTCACTTGGGTTTCGAGGGGCCAGGCAGCGCCTCTCATTATATTGAGAGATGTGCCCCGGGGAAGTGTTGGTCCCCGGGGCTGAGGGGGTGACTGCACAGCCCCCATGCAATTTTAAGTACTGCCCCAGGGATGCAGCCCCTTGCATTCAATTTTAGTTTGTGCCCGAGGAAGGTGGCGGCCCCAAGGTCTGTAGGGTGCCGCATAGCCCTGCACATTGGTTTACAAATTCTGACCCAGGGAGGTGGCAGTGCCGGGGCTGCCAGTGGGGGACTGCACGGCCTTCCCATCTTAATTAGTTAATCAGCCCCAGTGATGTGGCTGTCCTCAGGGAAGAGGGTCTGAAATTGACCCTTTGATTATTGTTCTAATTAGCCCCGGTGAGGTGGCAGCTCCTGGGGCTGTAGGGGGAGCAAGCAGGCCCCCCACATCATTGTAATTTTAGGGGAGGTGGTGGTCCCTGGGTGTGGGGGTGCTGCATGCCCTCCCCATTTAATATGAACAAAGCCCTTCAGAGGTGGCAAGCCTCAGGGCAAATATAAGCCCTGGAGTTGGGCCCCATTCATCCCCTCCTTATATTTGAAATGCCCCCGGGACCTGGCCCACCCGTGGTCTTATTAAAAACAAGTGCAAAAGACCACACTTTTTTTTTTTTATTACTATGGCAAATTTGCAATAACATCACAAATTTGTGGAAAACAATTTTAAAAAAGCTTTTTTTTGTTCTGGCAGGGTCCCTCTGGTATCCCAGGACCAGAACTAAGGGGTTAAGGTTTCTCTATCCTGGCGCCTTTACCTTTTTTTGCATTTTTTGTCAGGACTTGGCTGAAACCAAGTCCCAAGATGGCTGCCTACATTTCCTGGTTAAAGTGTTGACAGCCAATAAGAACTGTCCGTCTCCTTGCACGAGCTCTTCATTATTCACAAATACATCTCCAAGAATCTGTGGCCCTAGATATACAAATTTATTTTCCCTTTGATATCTCAAAGACTACTTACTGAGTTTACACCGAATTAGTGAAAGTGTAATCTGTGTACTGAAAGCTTCCTTTCTGCCAAATTCAGTGCATTTCCTTCCAGCGGTTTGGGCTGTAGTGGTGTTCAAAGGTCCTATGGGAATTTCTTTTACCCCCCCTTTGTCTTGGCCCACGCTTGACGCATCACTCCAAAACTTTCCATGTGTAACAAGAATCACCGGGGCACTTTTTTTGGAAAGTTTGTGAAGATTTGTGAAACGGTACCAAAGATATCGGCAAGTCAAAAAATGCTTTTTCTATGGAAACATTGGAAACATGGTCTTAACCATAACTAGCTAGTGGTGGCGGCCACTAGGTAATATAAATACATATTTATATATATATATATGTATATATATATATATTGGAAACGAACAAAGCGGCTCAATTAATGGCGCCGCGCTCCACAAACTGGTGCTCAATCCGAGGGCAAACCGAACCCTCAATTTCAATAATGACAAAGCAAAATTCGGACGAGGATAGTGATTCACTCGTTTATTTATAAATTGACTGTGACAGAGAAAGAGAACAACGCGTTTCGACCGCTACAGTCTTTGTCAAGTTCAAAAGTGCACTATTCCATTTACAACCTATTTATAGATAATCACAACACTGACAAAATAGTGTATGCTGGGGCTAGTAGTATCATGCACAGAAAAAAGTGGAAAACAGAAGAGAGCAAAAGAAAAAGAAAAAAAAAAGAGAAACAAGAGAAATAACAACACAAAGCAGGAGAAAACAATAGCTATTTACATTTGCTTACGTGCTTCTAAACACAAGAACTATATACCATATAAATTTATATACATAATATTACTACTACTGTCAAGTGTATTAAATGACCGCGTATCAGCATATAAGTATAAGTATATGATGCTACATAATGTATTCATATAAATTATATAACGGAGTCAGAGCTTTCTAAAAAATACAGCTCAATATCAAAACTGATTTGTCATTACCTAGAACGATATTGGCATATAAATGAGTCTGATGGAAATGTAAATAAAATAAAATAAAATACTAAATTATTAATTGAATGTCTTGCATGATGGACCTTATTAATTTTAAATCAACATGTTTTTTATATGTACTTAACTCATCAAATTTGCAAAATTTAATACATTTAATAAATGTACATAAAGTTCCTCGTCATAATTCATTCCATAAGGGGCCTTCGTTCGTAATTGTATTATATATCTGGAGTCTAACTGTCGCAACTTTTTAGTTCGGTTGCCACCTCTTTCCTGCTCAGGAATGTGATCTATTCCATAATACCTTAAGTTTCTCCAATCACTCGATGTATGTATCTGCATGTGTTTTGCTGTAGCATATGTAATGTCTTTATGGGTTATTGCTCTAATGTGTTCCAATATTCTTTTCTTTAACATGCAAATGGTACTACCAATATATTTGAGACCACAATGGCATTCAATGATGTAAATTACAAATTTTGTATTACAGGTGATTCTGCGTTTAATTTTCTTCACCTGGCCATTTGCAAGTAAAATATTCTTCATAGATTGACCAATTTTGCACGCTTTACAGCTATTTCACCTGAAGAAACCCTTTTGTTCATCTTCCAACCAGTTAGAATCTTTCCTAAGAGTAAAATGACTCTTAACCACCAAGTCTCTAATACTGGGTGCTTTTCTATATGAGAACTGAGGTTTGGAACCAACCAAGGGTCCCAAATTCTGATCCTTCTGAATTATTTTCCAATGTTTCTCAATTATATTTCTTATGCATCCACTCTCTTTCGTATACCTCATTATCATTCTGACTGGTTCATTCGATTTTAATTCTCTTTTCTTAAATAGAATTTCCTCTCGTTTTTTTGATTTGATCAAAGTCATATTTTTCTTTAACAAATTTTCATTATATCCTCGATTTTTAAATCTTTCATAAGTTTCTAGACATCTTGTAGATAGCTCATTATCATTAGAGCAAATTCTCCTCATTCTAATAAATTCCCCCATTGGTATACTCTTCATTAAGGATTTGGGGTGAAAACTATCTCCATGTAGCACACTGTTACAGGCATTTTCTTTCCGATAGTCTGTGGTTTCTATTTTATTATTCACAATGTAAATTACACATAAATATTTTTGAAACCAGTTTAACATTGAAGTGGCCTGCACGAAAACATGCTAAAAGGTACAGTTGAATTTTAGTATGCAAGTAGTATTTCGCTGTATAGGTTAAGGATTCCCTTTCCTTGGTGACTTTCTTTCTCAAAGCCTCACTCCAGATGGTTTCATGAAAGCCTGCAAATATTAATTGAAGATATTATTTAATCTCGAACTGTTATGGAGCAATTTGTAACACTACTTATGTTTGTAATTGCTATTAATGACTTGGTTGATGTTGGCATTAATTGGAAAATAGTGGGGGGAGCCTGCACCTGGCTTTTTCAGTGCTGCAATTCTGCAGGCACAGAGGTAACTTGAAATAATTTAATACTTTGGACATGTTTATGGAAAAGTGGTGCATCATTCACGATGCACCACTTTTCTAGCGGCCCTTTGCCTATTTAGAATGTGGCACACTGTGGCGTTCGTGTCCACATTAGCGTAATAATTTATGGCTCTAATGTGGCCTTTTGCTGGTTTAGCACAAATGTAGCAAAGCACATGGAGCCCCATGGTTTTCAATGGGAGCGTCATCCTAATGTCTGTCTTAGGCAGGCATTAATAGTGACACTAAAAATGGCGCCGTGAAATCTAGCAAATTTCACTGCGCCATTTTTCTGGGCCTCCCTACTTGGGAATGATCCCTTTGCATACATTATGCCTGGCTCAGGCATAATATGGCCCAAGAGGTTTTGTAAATATGGTGTGTGGGAAATGTCACCTTAACGCCACATTTGTTTCAAATAAATGACGCAAATGTGGCGCAAGGTGGTTAGGGGTGTCATAAATATGCCTCTTTGTCTTGTTATGTGTACATTATGTGTACATTTTTTATGAGAAGGTTTTGTTTTGCATTTTTTGTTTTCATGCTCGTTTGGCTTTCATACTTTACATTTTAACTAATTCAAAAGCAGTCCTACTACTAGCAATGGAGTTAAATACGTCTATAATTACCCTGGTACAGGTAACTAATTATCAATAGTTTATTTTTTGCATGTGTTTCACCCTCACTAGGTGTATTTTACCTCTACCCCATCATTTTCAAGTGTATATACATTTTTCAAGTATGCTGAAATGAATCAGCAAATCAACTGTGCTGCAATTATTTTGCTGAAAAGTAAGAAAGATTATGCCCAACTCAACCACCATCTTTTTGCAGTCTTTTTCCTATTACCGTAAAACTAACAAAATTTATGAAATTTGTTTTACAAACTCAAAAAATTCTCAGAAGTGAAGTCCTGCAATTTTCTGTTCTAGTATTGTTTGTTAACATTAATCTGACTTACCTCTTACAATCTGATGACATCACACTGAATTTGAGCAGCTAGAATGTAAATCTAACTATATTTTGTTAGGTTTAGTTTGAAGTACGTGTACAATGAACTTTGCTTTTGAATAACTTGTGATTCATGATCTTTAATGCAGCCGGGATGGTGCGCAGAATCAGAGCAGCATTTTAAATGCTCTTCTGTGCTGAGCACCATACGGCTGTACATTCATCGCTACAGAGCTCAATGTTATTGTGCAAGTGGGCTTGAAACATCCATCAAGGTTTTTACAATGATGGGTATCTTGGGGAGGAGGTCCTTTCAACTTGGTTGGGTTACCTCTTTTTTATACCAGGGACGGCAGCACTTTTTGACATTTCAAAATTCCTTGGTCTGTGTTCCCTTATCAGTTTCAAAATGACATTGGCTATGCTGCAGGGATGTTATGTGAGCAGTGTATTTGGACCACGGTTTGAAGACCTTTGATTTAGAGACGAGTAAACCTTTAAAAATAACTCTTAAATGGACATGATGGACTTGTAAATGATCCTCTTGTAGACCATTTACCTCAGTCCTTGTGGACCTCCACTGAGTCCTGGTTTCCTGCAGCCAGCAAACTCTCATGTTTGCAGACAGACCTGTAAAAATTAACTTTAAGGGCCTGAAAAACCACTTCTAAGTAGTGAATAACGGCCTGATTATGAGTTTGTGGTTGGACTGCCAAGCCACCAAGAGGACGTACCCAAAAAGACCAGTGCATCAGTGGTCTCCAGACTGCCGTATTAAGATTACATAGGCTGAACTGCCGACCACCAAAACAAATGTCTGCCCATCAGCTACACTGTGGTCTTCAATCTTGGCAGTGTGCATCTGTTGGCTTCTTGGCCATGTGGAACTGCTGAGCCCATTACAAAAAGAGCTGATAGTCGGTCTACTTGCAGCAGTCAGCTGATGGTGGTCAGACGCTGCAACACATTCAGGAAAACAACAGACAGATGCCCATTGGATGGATTGAAGAACAACACAGCTGACTTATATTGGCCCAGTGGACACACCTGCAAAACACACTATAAAACACACACCTCTACCCAGGCCTTGATCCCTTGCCTCTCCACTGCAAGAAGAGAACTAAGCCCACCATTTTTCATATACTTGACAGATAAGGCACCCCTTTTCTCACAATTCCATCAACACCTTTCACACACTTTTGCCCATTTACTCCCTATATCACTTTTTTTAAGTAAGTCCCTGCCACCCACTTCATTGTATACCCTTGTCATGTTCCAAAAATCCCTGTTTTTTTTAAGATGAGTTGAGAGCCATGGTGGAGGTCACAATTGTTTGGAGCCCAAGTCCCGCATACTCCTCTCAATAGGAAAAGGGAAATGTGTCTGAGGATGGTTGACAGAGTGAACGATGTACACACCACCCTGCACACAAAGGAGGACAATAGGCCAATAAGACTGGTGGTGGTCCTCCCAGTGCCCTATTATAACTCTTTCCCAGGGAGGAGAAGGTATTTGCCATACTGCATCCCGAAGGCTTGACAGGAATAGCTAGAGGAGTGGAGTCTGAAAGCTACAGCACAAAAGCTGTCACAGATCTTCAATGTTCTGCATTCTCACATCTCACCTTTTGCCACTGCGTTATTCACCTACTTTCCCAACATGTCATAGATAGAGTTGCAGAGATGTAAGCTTGTCAATGTGCAATGCCTACATAACATCACATGTATTAATCCCCATTACATGACATATGCTGGAAAGGGGTTGCAAGTGTTTGTCTACTCTCTCAAATAATGTACCCTCCCCTGTGTGTTTAGCATTTGTGTAGTGTGGGTAGGAATCAAGTGACATGACTGTGACATGACTACAACTAAGAGTAGACCATATTTCTGTACCTCTAACCGTCCTTCCTACACTTGTCCAAACACACCTGTGTGCCATCTTTCAAATGATGTACCCTCCCCTGTGAGTTTAGCATTTGTGTAGTGTGGGACCAAAGCATGTGACATGACTACAACTATCAGAAGGCCCTGTTTCTGTACCTCTAACTACCAGGCCTTCTTGCACTTGTCCAAATACACCTGTGTGCCATTTCTCAAATGTTGTACAGTCCCCTATGTGTTTAGCATTTGTGTAGTGTGGGAAGGCAGCAAGTGACAGGACTACAACTACCAGAGACGCTGTTTCTATACCTTTAACTGTCATACCTTTCTGCACTTGTCCAAATACACCTGTGTGCCATCCCTCAAATGATGTACCTTCACCAATGAGTTGAGCATTTGTGTAGTGTGGGGAGGCAGCACGTGACATGACTACAACTACTTGTAGGACTTGTTTCTGTACCTCTAACCACCAGGCCTTCCTGCACTTGTCCATATACACCTGTGTGCCATCTCTTAAATGATGTACCCTCCCCTGGAAGTTAGCACTATACATGTCATGCTCAACATGTCTGTCCACACAGTTTGCTCTTGTCCTGGTAATCCAAAATGTAACTATTGAGAACAGGAATGACACCTTACCAAGTGTCTACATCAAGTATTCCTAAGGCGTTACGCTGCTTCATCACATTGGTAATGGTAGTTAACACATTGACTCAGTACTGCTCATATGATGGCTACAGCTACATATCACCTGTATCTCCCACTACTGGATCTTGGAATAGTCAGATACACATGTATCCTCTCTACTGTGTTGGTTTTACTATTTCTAAGATTTCATGTTCATTCTCTCATCTAAAGTGCAACTGAGCACCACATCTAGTTAGCTGCTTGAGTCTAATAGTTTCTGCAAGCTTCACAATTTCATGTCAACAACTTCAATGCCATGGTAACATAGCGCAATCAGCAAACCTATCATTTGAAAGTGCACAAGGTCTCTACTTACAGTGATGCAAAACCTTTGGATGCAGATTCCACACTTCAACCAATAACATTGTACTCTTTTTCTCAGCAGGTCAAGCTGGAACAGCACTTGGACAAACATCGTCTACCAACCAGACTCTGAACTCACCTCTGGATGAAGCCCTCACTGATGACAACACTCTCGGACATGTGGACGTGGATGACAGTCCTTGCCCATCTGGGCAGCCTGGTCAGATGGCAACAGTGAGTTTCTCTGTGCCCACAAGAAGACCTCCCACCCAAGTTGCTCGATTATCACAGACAACAATGTGCCCCTGAACCTGTGCGCCTAGCAGAGTTGCTACCATCTTGTCCCTCCCATTTCTGGATCCTGAGGCACAAACCAACAACCCTGACACTGAGGTTCCAGGATCCAGTTGGAGACAGCACAATGTGCCAAGGGCACAGGACTGTGGGGGTAGGATCCGGGGGAGGGATGCTGTGGCCAGCAGAGTGAGGCCACTGGGGCCACTCACGACCCGGATACCATCAGCCAAGTCTTGGGGGTCTATCATGAGTTCCAAGACATGATGGGCCAGGTGCTAACCGAACTCTAGGAAATCAAGCAGCTGCAGGGGAACATGATCCAAAATACGGAGGCCCATAGCTCCAAAATGGGCACCCTAACATGGGTGCTGAGGGACATCCATACAATCCAGAGCAGGGCTTTCCCCCCAACATCAACTCTTTCCTGTAGGGCCAATTATATCAAGATTAACTACATCTGTGGCAGACACAGGAATGCCAAGAGACCAACCATCCCCAGACAACCCTACCTTACAAGCAGCTGGACCCCTTCTCAAGTAGGGACATCCTTGTAAGAATCCAGGAGGTGTTGATGGCAAGACACCCACCACTGCCAGCAAGAAACCTCATCCTTAATGCCCTCCTTTGTGTGTCAAACATTCACTCTGTGGACTGATCCTGAACCCCATT
The DNA here is from genome assembly GCF_031143425.1 of Pleurodeles waltl. Lineage (NCBI taxonomy): Eukaryota > Metazoa > Chordata > Amphibia > Caudata > Salamandridae > Pleurodeles > Pleurodeles waltl. The sequence goes on from NC_090451.1 coordinate 442,553,572, forward strand.
CCATTTTGTATGGTAATGGTACAATGGTCTTTGGACTTCTGATGCGGGATATGTTGCATGTACACAGTGTCCAGCTCAGGATTACAACCATTCCACACCATTACTTGTATACAGGTGTCTTGTCAAAGAAGAAAATGCATTACAGTTTTCAGCTCATAGGCTGTCAATATTTCTGAAACTTAACACATCACAAAAGATTGATTCATGCAGGGGAAATGCTAAAACTTACAGGTAAAGACTTCCAGACCATGGAAGGAAGGGATATATCAGATATTGTCCGGTGGAATAGGTAGACATGAAATTGTTAGATGTCATCAGTTGGAGCCACATCACTTACCTCAGAGGAGGAATCTAACATCATATAATGTAAGAGTCGCACAAATGGCAGTAAAACCATTTCTGATCATAGGGTCATTACAAGCCAGAGCTTCTGCATCTGGTGGTACCACACAAACAAATGTCAGGCATGTGCCAAGGGGACTTTGGCCCACAATGATGAAACACATAAACAGCTGCATACAGTTCACACAAAAAGAGTGTTTATTCAATGTGAAGGGAATCAAACATGAATCGGCCTAGGACTACACATTTTCTGACCACATGATGACACAAATGATGCATTAGGGGCACCACACAACAAGGAACAAGACCAATGGAGTCTTCCAAACTCCCATCCTATCACTGTCGAAGCTGTCTTGGCACAGGTCCTGCACACCTAAAGTTTTTGACCTACATCCCAGGAACAATCCATGTCCATTTCATATGTCCAAACAGCATCATATACCTGCCAATGTCACAACTCAGATATGTCCCAATGAAGATGGAACGGTGAAGGTGCCTGCACAAACGCAAAAACTAGCAGTTTAGTTATGAAACCATACATATGACACAATTCACATAGCAAATGTCTGGAGAACACAGTCCATTTTAAAAATCGCACACAAACAAGACATCTCCTACATGTTATTGTGTTGAAAGCTTCCTCATCAGACACACTGCCAGTATTTGCCAGAGCTTCAGCTTCAGAACTGTTCATAAAAAACATACTCCTCATATCATCACAACAAAAGTTCATTATACAGTCAAAGTCATGGCATCTCATGACATACTTACACTCATGAGAAGAAGCTGTTGATGAGATCTTGTCATAAGTAACTCCTTTGTCTTCACCACTTGGCATTTCTGGATTCTTGGCTGGTGGCACGGTGGAATCCCCCTCCTCTAGGATGTAAGAGTGTTCTTTCGCAGGGTGTTGTTTTGGAGCATGCAGCACACCACAATGATTTGACACACTGTCCCGGGTATCCAGAAAGCAAAATCTAGCCCAAAAGCCCTCTCTTCTAGCCACCGTGTTCTTCACATTGACTAAATGCTCACATGTGGGGAACCTAATATAGTTGTCAATGTGTCTCATCATTTCTCATAGCATGTCTTTTAAAACACCACTGAACATAGGTTGTAAAATACCACCAGATATAGCCACTGTATATTGAAATGATCCCATAGCCAGGAAGTCTAATACTGCCATGAGTCTCACAGTGGGTGGTATACATGTTGGATTATTCTTTTGAGACATGAGATCCGGCTCTAAATGATGACTTAGATCTTGGATTGTTTCCCTATTCAGATGGAACTGTTTTATTATGTCACATTCTTCTATGGTCTGGAGGTCTGGAAATGGATGGTAGACTGGAGGTTGTCACATCCTCCCTCTCCCAGGGTAACTATTTGTGGAACAAAATGAGTTAGAGCATTGGTCACTATGTCCAGACCAACATATTTGATGAGTAAGTCCAAAGTAATGTGACAAAACATTACTGACTGGAAAGACACGCATTAGACATCAAAACTGTCTACTACTCAAGGTCCAGCTATAATCCCCGTGGTTGTCCAGATATGTGTCTACTATGTATATGTGCACATGGCACAGCTATCTGCTCCTATTGTGCCCCTTGATATTGTGACATATGTTCCGACTGCCAAAAAGCTATGTTCCGACTGTCACCGGTGGGGCACAGTACATTGTCGTTCTATGGTATCTGTGACCAGCAACACACTACTCTGAGCACTGTGCAGGAGAATCTACATATCAAGGGAGCTTTACATCTTTTGAGATGCTACTACACATTAATTAATGTTGTGGCACATTTTTAAATCTAAAAAAACTGTACCTTAAGCTGCCAAAATGACAGATTCTTGACCTCATTTGTTGGACTTTAAAACCCCCCAGCCATCAGAGGAAGTTGACCTCATGGTGGGCTGTTTTAAATCATGGCGGACACAACCATAGGCGAATGTTGTTGAGTGTGACAGTCACTGCCCAGTGGCCTTGCCAATCAACGGTGATGAGCGTGTATGTGGCATACATGTACGCTGCACTTTGCAAAGTAACTCACTTGCATTCTGATATTGTTGCCGTCAACATCTCCACCACTTCAGCTGCTGGTAACAATAATGCCGGGCCAAGTAGGTGAAAGGACCCCTGCCTTGTCTGTAGAGGAGATAGGGAAACTTGTTAAAGAGGCCCTTCCCCTGTTTGATCAGCTCCATGACTCACCAGAGGAACAAGTATCTATCTTACGGGCAAATATTTTTATTTTCAAAACCATCTTTTTCTTCCTCATGGGCTAAAATGTGCCTCTGAGTCCCAGTGAGTTATTTGGTTGCCTGTTTCACAATCTGTGTACCATACCTTGGATGTACAGGTTGTGCATTGTAGAGCCCTGTACTCTGAGTATTTCAAATGGTCATTGTGTTGTGTGATGTGTGATGTGTGACGTGTGATAAGCCCTAGATCCTCCTTGTGTTGCATTCATATTTCTATGCAAGTAAAATTTACACCCAAACAATGATATTTTGATGATCTGATGATATTAAATGACACAGTAAATGTATTTGCATTACAGCATTAGCTGTGTATGTATACTGTTTGAGTTAGTTGAGGATGTTGTTAGCAAATGTAAAGTTCCACAAATCACTCAGCCCGGATCAGGCCTTGGCAATCTGTGGAATGAGACCCATGTAAAACTCACAAAACCCTTCAGAGTGCCACACAACCCTGGACCCACATGTAGGATGGAAACAGGATGTACTGTAATGAATGGAAGTGATGGTAATGTGCTATTCATGTAGGTTCTGTTATCCCAGCCTGCAGAGAGAAAGACTGGTCAAAGCCTTTTCACAGTATGGGATATAGCCCATGCTGGTGCACAATTACTGTGGCTATGCAACTGATGCATTCGGTCCACTCCCTGTAGACCTTCTGATCCTTGAATGTTGAGAATTGAGTCTTTTGAAGAAAGTTTTGTCCTGAATGATTTTACATTGACAATATTAGGAATGTGGACTGAAGTAAAGACCTGACCTGGTACTTATTTCCATTGGCAATCACTGTCAATATGTGTCATTGCCTAATGACATGCTCCTTACTCCCACAGGTATGTTGTCACCTTTCCAAAAGTAATGTTTGTATTGTACTGGCATATGGAACAAATAAAAAACCCACTTTGCAGATAGTTGGTTGATGCAGGGGAGATCATGACATGTGAATCACTAGCTCTGTTACATGCAACCAATCAGACTAAACATACCTTTGTATGTTTAATGTCATATCTGCAGGAGTGCCACATATTGTAAGAGGGGTTTCCTGTGATACCATCACATACCACGCAAACCCACGCTGAATTGGTATGAGATTCTATTATGTTTACCACATTTCCACACAGCCAGAGAGAAGCTTCCAGCGACACCCACAACAGTGCACTTACAATATACTCCCTAGAGCAGACACATGACTGAGTCTAGTGGTCAATCATCTCATGTTTCATTTTGTGGGTGCCATTTGTATCCAACAGTCCGCTTGTCTTCATTGTGTCAGCCCCAACACAAAACAACATGATGTAATAGATGATTATATTTGTGTCTGGTCAAGGGAGTATATTAGCATCTATACCCAACATGCCACTTGTCCTCAGCATGTCACGAGTGCTGGTACCTCTCTACTCTCTCTCATGTGGTGGTGGCCATCATACATGTGACATAGCAGGCACTGGGCCTCAGTACGTGTTTGACCGATGGATCACCAAACTCACTGGGGTAAGGCTACCATCATACCAGCAGCCTCACCCCCAGTCATATCATGATGTTTCCACCGGGCTGACCAGCAAAAACATTGCATTACGACATTTCTGCCAGTCAGCCCTGCGGAAACAGTGCCATGGCATTAGCCTCCGCTCCCTTAAGGGAGCGGAGGCCAATGCCGTGAAAAAACAGCAACCTTTGAATGCTCACTGTCTGCAGCGCGGACAGTATGCATTCCGAGGGTGCTGCTCTCACCACTGGCTTCCCACCAGCCTTTCCATGGCAGTTAAACTACTATGGAAAGATTGGCGGTAAGTCAACTCATGATCAGCACAGCTGTGTTGTCATGGGCACTGCCATGGCTGACAACGACTGACCGCCACCAGCACGTCGGGATCCCTGATCCCAGCGGTAGCGATGCTGTCAAACCACCAGGGTTGTAATCTGACGGTCAGACCATCTGGAACGCAGCAATCTGACCGCCACTGTGAGTTTGGAGATCATAAGACTGGCAAACTCATAATAAGGCCCATTGTCCTATGTGTGCAGTCACTGGGCAATACGTAAGTAGCGAATGTACAGTTAAATCATTTATGTAACATCACTGTTGACATCAGTATTTATGCCTAAATGTTAGCATGTGTACCTTGCACTTTTGTAGTAACATTTCCACTACTGTTTCATACATGATCTACCTGTCTTCATGGGATGATGTCTAATTCCATCACATAGGTATTTGTGCCAAATTGTCTTGTTAAATAGCTTCCTATGATGGTTATACAGTTCATATGTTACCACATACATGAATGTGTCAACATTGTTTGTTGGGTCACACATACCCTAACCCTTTACTCCATATAATTTATCATGAACAAATGCAGAAGCAATGAAGGACATGACAGGGAGACCTCCACTACTTAGTTGCTCATAATGTGCATTTCCATGCCATTGATGATGGTTCATTTTGCTTTGCACCTGTCAATTGTTGAAGGTTCATTATCTGACTGTTGACATGCATCACGGGGTGACATGCAGAAATATTGAAATCATATGTAAGGGTGTGCAATCAGTAACCTAATGGAATCTGTGTTTGCATGGCATAAAGTTACAGAGATGTGCTTTCCCATTAAGAAACATGTTAAAGGTCATCTTCAGATTTTGGAGATTCCCTGACCGAAAACAACATTCAATCAACTATTGCCTTTTAGTAACACAATATTAGAAGGGTGTTCTTAGCAGTACCATTCGAAACAGGCAAATTCCCTAAGCCTAGCTGATTCATTGTGCTATGGATATCTTTAGAAAAATCTCTCAGACATTTTGACCATATTGACTCCAGTGTTCTTTTTTCGGGCAAAATGTGTTATTTAGCAAAGCAAAATTATAACAACTTCCATTACACTATTTCAACAATGTACATATTGTGAAATTACCATTGCTGACTTTTTACAGTGTGACATGGGTGTTTCCATGTCACCTTCTATGGGCTACGGTACTCCTTACTGCAACATGGCTGGATTATTTGCCCATCATTTCCTCCTGATGTTGTATTGTGTATCTGAACATTTGCTGATTGCAGAACCTTGTGCGGAATCTGTGAGAATTTCCCTGGCATTGCCATTATATTTGATGCCAGCAGGTTAGTCAGGGGTGCTATAAGAGCCAAACCATTCAAGGTGATAAGGTCCCCTACTTATTCTGTGGGAATTGTGATTGGACAACTTTACTCATGCAACTGAAGTCATCTGTGATTCTGATTTTCCTGTGTGCGAATGTTTACAGTCTATGTAGCTTGCATGCATGTGGTGTTGCAACTGATGGAATCACTTTGTGGCTGTGGGCTACTGTACATTGTGGTAATGTTTTGTAATCAAAGCTATTGTTCAAGTGTGTTCAGGCACATGGACTGACCCTATTTGTATTTGTCATTTCAGTATCATCACATGCAAGCAGAGGAGACAGGACAGACATCAGTGTGGAAGCAGCTAGCCATGGTACCTCTGGTCATGTGACATCCAACACAGAGGGACTTATTGGCCCAGAGGGTGAGGGAAGTGTCATGGAGGAGACTCGATTAACATAATTCTCTTCAGAGTCGACCTCCAGTGGACACTCCCTTGTGGTGGTGGAACACTCAGGACCTGCACATGTTCCATCCTTGTCCCACTCCCCCAGTTCCATCTCCACCTCCCTGTTGCTCCCCACCCAGTTGACCTTCTCCCCTAAGAGGTTAGCCATCTCTTTCCCACCAGCCACCTCACCCCCTGCCCCTGTTGCCCCTGCTGCCCTGAATGAGGAGGCTAATGGCCTTCTGAAGCATCTCTGTGGGTCAGACTGCCATTTTGAATGCCATCCAGGTGCAGGGCACCCAGCTCAAGTTGCATACCTGGATGACATTCACAGTGCTATGTCTGGCTTACAGAGACCTTTTCATGCTCAAGCCTCCTCCCTCACAGCAGCTTTACACCCCCCCACAATCCTCCTCCCCACCACCTTACTCTTCCCAATCCAATTTCACTATTCCCATACCTGTCCAAAACACACTCACACATATGCATGCAGATACCTCTGCCACAAGCAGCACACATAAACACAAATACCACAAGACAAACAAGCATGCAAGCCCTCAACAGTCCATCACCCCACTCACAACCATCACTACATTCACCATACCCCCAGGCCCCACCCCAACACCCACTGACACATCCACCACATCTACCATACCGCCTCAACATGCACAGAACAGCCACCACATCCACCATACCCTCAGATACCACCCCAATATACACAGTCACAGCCACCACATCTACTATATCCCCAGACACCACCCCAATACCCATACCAGAGCCCCCATATCCTCCATACCCAAGACACCACCTCAATATCCATAGACATTGCCACCACATCCACCATACCTCTAGACTCCACCCCACCTGCACAGACACATCTATCACTTCCAACATATCCATCAGATCCACATCACAGGCCACCAAAAGACGCAAATGCCCACACTCACACACAAAATAGACACCAACTAAACACAAACATACTTCAGATACACACACCTGCACCAATATCTCCCAAATCCACACCAGACACAGGCACGTCCTCTGCCTCCCAACCCCTGATCCCTCCTGTACACCCTCCCCATTTTCTCATCATAAATGTATGGTTGCCCTACCCCTGTGGAGCCCATCCCCTCCCAAAGCAAAAAGGGCTGTGACCACACCCCAACCTATCCCTTCCATGTCCAAGTCCTCCCCTTTGGAACCTGCCCACCTCCACCCCCCATACTCCACCCAAACCCAAGAAGAAACTAACCCCTCCAAATTGAAGCCCACCCCTCCAAAGACAAAACCCAAACATATTAAACTCGATCCCACCCCACCCAAGGCTGAGCTTTGAGGTACCTGGAATGCCCACTAAATGCCCCTTCCTGTGGATGATTGTGGCAGTGAACCTGTGTGCTAAGTTGTGGGGCACAGTAGTGTGCTCAGCGCACCAAAAGCCAAGAACTGGCCATTGGCCCATTCTCAATTTTCGGAGACTTGTCCACAAAAGTTTTGGTGTTTGCTTTGATACACTTTGGCCCCTTCCATTACTTTTCTACCTTTTTGATATTCATGATTAATATGTGAGATATGACTACAGTTGTGTTGGTTTTACTTTGATTGATGATGCTTTTGCTGAGGTTGGTAATATCTGACGTAGGAACTAGTGCTAGAGTCACCCAGGACAAGGGGATTTGATTTTAGTTCTAGATTTAGAAATACACAATTTTTCCATAATGCAGACCCCTAAAGACCCTCAGCTCTCAGAGGTCAAGTTTAGTGTGGCTGAAGACTTTGGTCATTTTGTGCTTGCCCTTACAAATTGCATTTTGGACATGTGTGCAGTAAGGAAAATATGAAGCAATGAAAGAGGAAGGAAGCAGAATACGTATTTCAAAAAGTATCACAATTCATTTTTTAAATGTTTATATTGAAAAATATAATGTAATGTTTGATTTTTTTTTATATTTGCATTCAAAAAATTGTGTTGTATTTTTTTAATGTTATGATTGTTAATTTTGGTTTATGATTTTATTTTTATTTTGTGGTCCCAAGTTTAGGAATGGAAGTTAATAGTTTAAAAAATACATTAAGTATTAATAGTGTTAGAAAACAATATTTTTTATTGCAATGTTTAAATATGAATTTTTAGGTTTCTAGTTTTGGTTAGTGTGTTTTAAAAAGTAATTTTTAGATTTAGCCTAACTTTTGAGTGAGTGCTGAACGATGTTTTTAGCATCTTTCATGAAATGTGTTAGTTTGTTTGTGAAATTGTAGTGTCCGGTATGTTCCTCAAATTAGCTTAGATAGAAGGGGAAATTATAAATGTCACCCTTTTAGTGTCCTACACCTTCCACAACTTGGTATAGATCAGAGTAGGAAGAATAAATGTCACCCTTTTAGTATCCAATATCTTCCCCAAATTTGTATGGGCAGTGCAGGGGCCCAGCTGTGGTCCCCTGTGCCTTTTCTCTGCCAGCCTTTTCATAGTGGTGAAACTGCCACGAAAAGGCTGGTGGAGAACCAGGTCATAAGCTTATTATGACCTGCATCATCGCCAGTCCACCTGGAACATTGTTCCTGGTAGAGAAGGCAGTTGTTTGGTGGTCCAACTGCAAAACTCTTAATTTGGCAGTCAGACCGCGAAAACGGTTTCGGACATGACTTCCACCGCAAGCTTGCCGCTGGCATAATGTAGTGCAAAGGGTTACAAAGTGGCGCAATGCATGCTTTGCACCACTTCATGAAATCGCCTTTTTGGGCCACATTAGCGTCAATCCAATGACTCTAATGTGGCGCAAGGGGCTCTTAAATCTACCCCTTAATGTCCAACACTTCCCCAAATTGATGTAGATTGGAGTAGAAATAGTATATGTCACCTCTTTAGAATCCAGCGCCTTTGCCAAATTATTATAGATTAGAGTGGGAATAATAAATGTCACCCCTTTATTTTCCAATACTGTTAAAAATGGTTTCCGTTGGAGTGTGATTCTTTAATTTTATAATTTTAGTTAGCAATCCTTTTTTAATTGTATTTGCATGTAGTAGAAATAGGTTGTTTCTTTAATTAGCATTGTTGGTATTTAGTAATACTATAAAGAAGTATGTTTGTAATAAGTAATATTATTAATTATATATCTTTAGACAATAAAGATGTATAACACATTTTTCTAAATGTAGTTATGTTTTCAAAGTTTATTGTATTTGTATTCATATATTTTTACCCATATATAGTTAAGATTACAAATAAGCATTTCTATATAGAAAAAGACGTAAACTGTTTGTAATTGTTATATTATTACCTAAGAAATATGTCACATTTAACTTGTATTGCATGTTGTACATTTTCTACTTTTTTCCAAGGTTTAACATTTTTAACTTTTGCTAAATTCCTTTAGATACACATTTTCGACATTTTTTTAGCACATGTTAAATAATTGTAGATATTCTTATCTATTATTTCCTTCATACTTTATAATTATTACGCATATTATATACCATTTTCTGACATGTTTTAAATGTTTAATATTTTTACATTTTTGTATACATTTGTTCAACATTTAAAAAAAAAAATCCAATTAATTTCTATATGGAGATAGTCTTTTTTAGGTTCATTTAGCAGCCATGGTTTCTTGCTGCGACCTTCTAGTTTGGAGTATATCTGTGTCATTTTTAATCCATTGTCCTGAATCCAGACCTCCATTCATCAGAAGAGGTAAGTCAGAGAAGGTAAGTCTCTTTTAATGGTTTTTTAAGGGCGCTGAGTGTAGGGCAGATGGGTAGAGGAAGTCTAGAGAGTTGTTATAGTGTTGTTTATGGATTTTCTGTACACTTAGGGCCTGATTACGATCATGGTGGATGGGATACTCCGTCACAAATGTGACGGATATTCAGTCCACTGTATTACAACTTCCAAAGGATATAAAGGAACTTGTATTATGGCGAACGAGCTATCCGTCACAGTTGTGAAAGAGAATCACATCTGCCAAGATTGTAATCAAGCCCTTAGTTGCATTATTAGTAGTGTTTTTGACTAGTTTGTAGTTTGGTGTTTTTGTACTTTGTTTTAGTAATGTTTCGTTATCATATCTTCTTATTTTATGTTACATATATTATGATGATTGTGTGTAATATATATGTATTTTTGGGAATGGTATGTGCTTTGAGGGAGCGTTTTCAGAATTATATGTGCATTGTAAAGGATCCCAAAGATGATTCTTTTTTTGAAACACTTTTTCAGTTTTTTATGGTTTAAACATACTTTGGATTGCTTTGAGGGATGTCTATTGAATTCTTTTGATTTTTGCATTTTTGGGGGGGCTTGTTGGAAGATATTTTCTTTTTCAATTGTTGGTGAATTTTTACTTTTGACGACGTGGGTACTGAAGAAGATCAGTACCTACTGAAAAGCAAGTTATAGTTATTTTATTTTTTAGTTGGGAATTGTATATTTTATTGTTTGTGTAAATATTATGCAAATGTTATTTGGTTCGTGTGTTGTATTTGTTTTATATGATGGGTTGAGGTTGTTCTTTGAGCCTTTCAGTTGGTCAGGTTTACATTTGTTAAGTAAATAATTTATATATTGTTTTATTATCTCAGTCTTATTTAATATTGGAGTTTTAGGTAACATTTAGACTGATGTAATACCATTTTATATGTATTTCTCTCAAAAAATGATTTATCATCTTGGGTTAGATTTTTTAACAGTTTTTGGGATTTTTGTAGGTTACTATGATTTCTAAGTAATCTCCTCCTTTTTTCTTTATAAAGAGTCTGACTTTAAATTGTAGCATTGTACATTCTTTTGACCTGTTTGCTAGGTTTAGGTGTAATTTGACTAACATATTGCTCCATTTGTAGTTGTTGCCAACTTTGCTCATTTTGTAATGGTTCATTATATTTTTAGAGTTTAGGTTGGGCTCTGCTAAGTGCGGATTGGAATGCATTGTGACATTCTTCCACTGTGTTGTTTGTTTTGCTTCTTTTGCCAAGATGCTATCATCGACTTTCCACTATGGTTATTGGAATTTGGGTTGGCATCTATGTCTGGAAGGTTGCAGTCTGTCAAACCAAGTGTTGAAATAACCAATCAGGGTGCTTAGTTTGTCCTTCTTTTGTTGCTATAAAAGGCTTTATATTAATAAATTGCAGTGGTTACCTACCTCTGTGACAGGGACATAGACTACTTCTATCCTTGTTTTGTTTTTCAAAGATAAGTTAGCCATTTGTAGCATGTTCTACACATAGGGCCCGATTACACCTTTGGTGGTCTGGGGACTGTTGGAGGTCCCACCACTACATTTTGATACATGTAGTTACATAGACGAAAGACTGCCGTGGTCCTGCCCACACCGCTAGCAAATCATGACAGCTACATTGGTGAGATCATGATGTTTCTTTCCACTAATGGGACTGTGGCGTTCCAACCACCATACTTGAGCAGGGGAAAAAGAGGGATATATGCCAAAACTCAACTATAGGCAGAGTCACACATCCTGTGCTGCCATGGAGCTGACCCTACATGTCCTTCCACTGCTTGTGCTGCTCGATGGTGCACAGAATTGATGTTGTCATGGACACAACCCATGGTAAGCCAAGCACCTACCCATTTCCTCCAACTCCACTGCAAATAGACAGGCCACCATTGACCTGGTATGTTAGCTGTGCTCCGTACCCAAATATACGTTGTGTGTCCCAGTTCAGAGTTGTACACAATGTATGTCCCAATCACAGCGCCATGGTGCTCCCTTTGGCCAGCTCACAGGCACTGAACCACCGCACTGTACAAAACTTGATATGCGTGGACATACCAGTTTTAGGGATGGTGAAATTTACCTAACAGTGTGTAACACAACATCAAATCCTCAGCAATATTACACCTACAAACTGAAGTGACACCCTCATATTGTTAGCATGCCATGGCATGTTGTGACAGAATATACACATCTGCATGGATATGTCACAGAACCCAAACTAACCTTCCCTGCAAAACCCTTGTAATGGACTTACACATATCACCCACACTGCAAGAGAATGTAAGGAAAGTAGGTTATTGAATAATTTGTTTGGCAAACATCCAAAGCAAATAATGTACACAATCCCTGCAGAATTAGTATAGCAGCAGGAGGAGGACCCAAGGAAGGCTGTTGCCCGGGGACACATTTCACTTTGCACATGCCTCAAAAACATTATTTGCACATGAAGTGTATCCTGATGAATATCAGGGACAAACAATAGTATAACCAAGTCTCATGGCCACGTGGCAAATGTGTAAGTGCAAGTCTAGAAAGCAAATATACCAGTAACAGCATGGGTCACACATTCAGATAAAGTAGGTATAAGGTACACATATTAAAATGGATACAGGTCCATTCAAATGTAGAGGATGATAGCAAAATTGAACATCCTCCATGTGTAGATAAAAACAACTCTAGCTTGCACACAATAAAGAAATGTCCAATCTACATCTGGGAATTTATCCCAATATATGTTGACATTGGCAAAGCCAGTAAGAAATACTTACCATATGAAACAGCACCCAATGCAATACCAAACCAATTGGATTAAATCACATTTATCCATCCATCGAACAATTCTCCTTGTTCTGGGTGACTCCTGCACTGGTTCGAAAGTTAGATCTTACCAACCACATTGATTGGCTCATCAATCAGGGGGAAACAGACACAAATGTAGCCATAAATCACAAATTATTCATGAAAATCAAAAAGGTAGAAAATTTATGACAGGACCAATGTGTAGCTATGAAAACAACTGAACTTTAACAACACTTCAAAAAAGGGGAGAAGGCCAATGGCCAGTCCTTGGTAAAAAGTGTGTTGAGCACACTGCTGTGTCCTACATCTTACCTCACAAATTACTGCCACAGGAACCTCCACAGGAAGGGGCATCTAGGGGGCATTCAAGATACCTCAATGATCACCCTGGGGTGGGGTAGGGTCAGGATCTGGATGGGTGGGTTTGGTCTTGGGAGGGGTAGGCTTCACTTTGGGAGTAGTCAGCTTCTTTTTGGGATTGGGTGGGATAGGGCTGGGTCCGGAGGGGAGGAAGGTGTCATAGGGGAGGACTTGGACATGGAAGGGATGGGTTGGAGTATGGGCAGGGTCCTTTTTCCTTTCGAGGGAGGTTCAGAGGGGTAAAGGCAAGGCCAAACAGGAAACTTTCATTTGGAAAATGTGGGGGTGAACAGGAGGGATTAGGGGTTAGGGAGTTGAGGAAGTGCTTGTGTCAGATGGGATTTGGGTGTTGTTAGTGCTGGTGTGTGTATGTCTGAAGTATGTTTTAGTTTTGTTGTTGTCTATTGCGTGTGTGAGTGTGGGTGTTTGCATTTCTTGGTGGACTGTGACATGGGCGTGATGGGCAAGGTGGGAGTGGTAGATGTGTCTGTGTGGGTGGTGTCTTGTGGTGTTTGTGTTTATGTGTGCAGCTTGTGGCTGTGTGTTTGTATGTATGTGTGAGTGTGCTTTGGACAGGTATGGGAATAGAGAAATTGGCTGGAGAAGAGGAAGGTGGTGAGGAGAATTATGGGGGATTAAAGGCTGCTGTGAGGGAGGAGGCCAGAGCCTGAAAAGATCTCTGTAGGGCAGATATATCACTGTGAATGAATCCCAGGTAGGCAACTGCTGGATACCCTGCACATGGATGTATTTAGAATGGCAGTCTGACCCACAGATATGGTCCTCAGGAGGTCAATAGCCTCCTCACTTGTGGTAGCAGGGGCAACAGGAGCAGGGGATGAGGTGTTTGGCATGAAGAAGATAGCTACCCTCTTGAGGGAGAAGCCTGGCTAACTGAGTCAGGAGCAATAGGGAGGGTGGAGATGGAACTGGGGTAGGTGTCAAAGATGAAGCAGGTGTAAGTCCTGAGTGTTCTGCCACCACTAGGGAGTGTCCACTGGAGGTTGACTCTGAAGAAGATGGTGTGGAGCCAATCTCCTTCGTGCCACTCTCCTCACCCTCTGGGACACTGAGTCCCCGTGTCTGATGTTTTGTGACTTTAGTTACCATTGTCAGCTGCTTCCCCACTAATGCCAGCCCTGTCTCCTCCACTTGCCTGTGATGATGCTAAAATTAGTAATACAAACAGGCTCAGTCCATGTGCCTGAACACGCTTGAAAAATTGCTTTGATTACAAAACATTACCATATTGTATAGTAGCCCCCAGCCACAAGGTCCTCCAAAATGCCTCCAACAGTTGCATGCATGCATGCCACATGACCTGTGAACATTTGCTCACAGGAAAATCAGAATCACAGACAACTTCAATTACATGAGTGAAGTTGTTCAATGACAATGCCCATGGATCAAGTAGGAGGCTTCATCACCTTGCATGGTTTAGCTCTTGTAGCACCCTTCACTGGCATCATATATAATGGCAATGCCAAGGACATTCTAACAGTTTCCACACAAGGTCCTGCAATAAGCAAATGCTAATATATACAATACCACAACGTGATGAAATGATGGGCAAATAATCCAGCAATGTAAGAAGTACAGTAGACCGAAGAAAGTGAAAATTGAAATACCATGTCACACTGTAAAAAGTCACCAATGGTATCTCAACAATATGCACATTGTCTAAATAGTTCAATGAAAGATGTACCAATGTTGTTTTGCTAGATAACACATTCTACACAGAAAAGCGGACTGGGGACAATCTGGTCAAAATGTTTGAGAGATTTGTCTACAACGAACCATAGCATAATGCATCAGCTAGGCCTAGGGAATTCACCTATTTTGATTGCTTAGAACACCCTTTTACCATTGCAAATCTAAAAGGCAATAGTCCATTGAATGTTGTTGTGGCTCAGGAAATCTCCAATATCTGAAGAGGGCCTTTAAACTGTTTCTCAATGGGAAAGCACATCTCTATACCTTTTTGTCATGCAAATCCAGATTTCACTAGATTACTGAGTGTACACACTCACATATGATTCCACAATTCTGCATGTTACTCTCTGATTCAAGTCACCAGTCAGGTAATGTACTTTCAACAAATGACATGTGTAAAGCACTTAGCCAAATGATTCAACATCAATAGCATGGAAAAGCATATTGTGAGTAAGTACTGTAGGCCTACCTTTCATGTCCTTCATTGCTTCTATGTAAAACTATTTTCCAAGAGATTTTGGCATATACACATATGTGATGGAATCAGATATCATCCCATGAAGACAGGTAAATCATGTATGAAACAGTAGTGGAAATGATACTACAAATGTGAAAGCTACACATGCTAACATGTAGGCTAATGCTGATGCCAACAGTGATGTTATACACATCATGTAACTGTACATCCCCTACTTACTAGGGGAAAGAATTGCTCAGTGATTGCACGTAAAGGACAATGAATGAAATGGCCACCACCACATGAGAGACAGTAGTGATGCACCAACACTCTTGAAAAACTGAAGACAAGTGACCTGTTTTGTAGAGATGCCTATTTACTCTCTTGAGAAGACACATGGCTGATCACAGTGATCTATTTCTTCATGTTGTTTGATGTTGGGGCTGACATACTGAAGACAAGTGGACCGTTGAGTACAAATGACACCTACAATGTGAAAGAACATGTGATGATTGACAACTGCACTCAGCCATATGTCTTGACATGAGAGTATATTGGTTAGTGGACTTTACTCTGTTGTGTGCCTGGTCATTAGGAGAAGAGGCAACTACCATACCTACACAAACAATAACTCATCTTGTATATCACACATTGGCCATTTCCAATATTCTTGGGGAGATGGCTGCCTCTAACACATTAACCTGGCAATCTAACAGATATGAATCTGCCTAGGACTCACCACTTTGTAGCTCTAGTGCTCTCCTCAAATGCCCATCAACCGTGGAGCAGGCCACTACCAGTATGCAGGCCATCAGAGGGATCAGGGTCAGGGGTACACCCCACCCACATTGACAGGACAGCCCGGCTGGATCTCCGCCATCTTCTGGGCCCGGCATCTCAAGTCCTGCCACCATTTGTGGCAGTGAACAATCCGCTGGCAATAAACCCCCACGGTCTGCACCTTCCGAGCAATGGGTCTCCAATGGGTATCCCTTGCTTTTGTTGAGTTTTGACCTGTACAGATGCAATAGACACATGAAGAGGTAACAATTGCACTTTTTAGGGTAACTGGTTGTTTAACACACATTTAGGAAACACTTAGCACAAGCATTTTGTAATTGTCAACATACAACATGTGTAAATCATACATGGTGATAAGTACAGGGACATAAATACACACCTTTGGAGTCATCTGCTGACTATCCACAAATCTGGTCATGACCTATTCTCCCTATGCAAGATCACTGACATTATGTAGCCCAGGGCCAAGCAACATGTACAGTGATGTAAGCCACTAGGAAATACAACATAGAATTGTGACCTTCTGAAGGGTAAACTACTTGTGCATGACTGTACAGATACCTTTAGATCCAGCCACATTGACTTGCTACATACAGTCCATACAGGCAACTACCATTGTATAGACTACACCATGAGACTTAGGTGGCAGTGAAAGGGCTGGCATGGGTGACATTGAAAGCTTCTGTGTGGAAATGTGGTCCACATAATGGAATTTCTTACCACTTCTGAGTGAGTTTATGTTGTATGTACTGGTATCACAGGAGACACATCTTACCATATATGGCACTTTTACAGAGATGTCACTGAACATATCAATGTATGTTTGGTCTGATTGGTTTCTTGTAACAAAGCTAGTGATTCACATGTCATAATCTCCCTTGCATGCTATCTGCACTGTGGGTTTGTCACTTGTGCAATAGGCTTCTACTTTACAAACATAATTTCTAGAAAGGTGACAACAGACGTGTAGGAGTAAGGGATCTGTCATTAGACAATGACACACATTGACAAGGAGGGTCAATGGAAATAAGGACCAGGTCAGGTGGTTACCTCAGTCCTCATTCCAAATGTAGTCAATTTTAAAGTATTAGGGCAAAATCTTGCTTCTGAAGACTCATTTTGGCCACATCCAAGGATCAGAAGGTCTACAGGGATTTAGCCCAGTGCTGCAGTTGCATAGCCACAGTTACTGTGCACCAGCCTGGGCTATGTCCCATAGTATGAAAGGGCTTTAACCAGCCTTGCTTATTGCAGGCTGAGAATACAGAACCTACATGAACAGCACATTTCCATCACTTTCATGCACAACAGCACATCCCGTGACCATCCTATATGTGAGTTCAGGTTTGTGTAGCACTCCGAAGGGCTCAATGAGTTTTACATTGGTCTCAAATCACAGTTTGCCAAGGCCTGATCTGGGCTGAGTGATTAGTTGAGACTTTACACATTGCTAACAACATCCTCAACTGTCTCAAACAGTAAATGTACACAGTGCATGCTGTAATGCAAATACATTTACTGTAGTATTTACCATCATCAGAGATATCATTGTTTGGCTGTAAAGTTTACTAGCATAGATATATGAATGCAACACAAGGAGGATCTAGGGCTGATCACATAGCACACAACACAATGTTCATTTGAAGTACTCAGAGTACAAGGCTTCACATTCCACAACCAGTTCATCCTATGCATGGACCACAGATTGTGACACAAGGCACCCAAGTAACTCACTGGCTCTCAGAGACACATTCTAGCCTGTGAGAAAGGAAAGGATGATTTTGAACATAGTCCAATATGTATGTGAGACAGTTACCTGTTCATCTGGTGAGCTATAGAGGTGTCTGAACAGAGGAAATACCTCTTCAACTAGTTTCTCCAGCTCCTCTGGGGAGAAGGCAGGGGCCCATTCACCTGCTTGGCCTGGCATGATTGGCTCCAGAGCCCACACGAAACAACTGAAGTGGTGGAGGTATTGATGGCAGGAGGCAAGTGAGTTATTTTCCAAACTGCGGCATACATGTACACAACATACAAGGTCATCATCATGGACGGGCACAGACATTGGGCAGTGACCATCACAGTCAACAATATTAGCATATGGCTGTGTCCATGGTGTTTGAAACCACCTCGAGCGGTCGAATTCCAGGGGTGGCAGGAGTTTCCTAATATCCAAAAAACAAGGTCAGGCATCTACCCGCTTGGCAGTTGAAACTACAGTTTTGGTGACTGTTCAATGCATCACAACATCTATGAGTGTGTCATAACATCTCAACAGATGTAAAGCTCCCTTGATATTTAGATTTTCCTACACAATCATCAGTGTAGTGTGTTGCTGGTCGCAGATGCCATATAACAGTGATGCACTGTACCCCCCTGGTGATGGTATTTTCTGAATAGGCAAAAAATCCAAGATCTATGTCGTCAGTTGGAGCCAGATCTCATGCCTCAAAAACAACAATCCAATTTGTATACCACCTGTTGTGAGACTCATGGCAGTATTGCACTTCCTGGCCACAGGCCATTTCAATATACAGTGCCTATATCTGGTAGTATATCACAACCTATGTTGAGTGGTATTTTAAAAGACATGCTGTGAGCAAGGAGGTTCCTTAGATGTGAAGAGTTAGTCAATGTGAAGGTTAATGTCTATGGATAGGGTTGCCTTCAACATTTTGTGGGAGTCATTGATGATACCCATATTGCATTGGTGCCACTGCATGGCAGTGAGCAAGTCTATCACAACAGGAAGCCCTTCCATTTGATCAATGTGCAAGTGGTCTGCTTCTCTGATCTGTACATTTCAAACATCTGTACCCGGCTCCCAGGTTCAGCCCAGGATTTATTTGTTATGTGGAACAGCATTATACCCCAGCTGATGTCACAACTGGAACCAAAGAGGGCCTTGCTTGTTGGTAAGTTACATCTGTCATGATCTTGTGTGTGCAATGTCAGGTGCTGCAGTCAGGAAATGTGTGACTCATTTTGGCACTTATGTCTCATTACAAAACAGGAGGCTCAGAATATCCCAACTGTCCTTGGTTGTTAACATGTGAGAAAACAGGGATGATTGCAGTGGCCCCCTAAGTTTTTGCCCCCATTTTTCACTTTTCTGCTGATGGTGTCCTGACTCTGATGATGCCGTGGGTACTGCTAACCTGTCCCACGGCCTGTGCTCTGTGTAAAATGAATATGCAAATTAGGCTACTTGTAATTGGCTATGTCAACCTACCTATAAGTCCCTAGTATATGGTAGACCATGTAGGTTTAGAGACCCCAGCATAGGTAGGGGACCCATAGGTGCACTGCTGAGGTTCACAGTGTCATAGTAAAGGCAGGTCTGCCTTGCCGGCTGCTTTTAAACTAAAGTTATATGCAAATTTGACTTTAAAATTAAAAGTACTTCCAAAGCCTTAAACTACCTAGCAACCCAGCACCTCCCTCACATCCTGCAAACCCAGGCAATTAGGTGCCCTCTTGATTAGATTAGGAGAGGGCAGGAGAGGGGTGCGTTTAGGATTTTTAGCCACACCAATAGGTGGGCTCAGCCAGATGTAACCTCCAAAAATCAGTTTTAGCCACAATGGATTTTTGAAGAATGCTGCTCCCTGAGATTGATTTTTGTCACACTTCCTAGGAAGTGGTCATCACAGGGGAAAGGACCCTGCATCTGACTGGAGAACCAGGATGCCCATTTTTCACTCAGGAGCAAGGATAAATATGGCAGAACTGCACCCATACCTCAAACCCTACCATATTCCTACAAGGAAGAACATCAGGAGAAGAAGAACTGCCCTGCTGGACTCCTGAGCTGCACCTGGATGCTGCACTCTGAAGGACTGCACCAGCTGCACACTTCGGCTCCACCACAAGAAGGACATTGCCTGGCTTCAACTGGTTCAAGGAGGGACTCCCTGTTTGCTACAGGTGGAAAAATTGCTAACCAGATTCTCCTGTCTCAGATCCTCAAGAAACAGAGCAGCTTACCATTGTCCAGTGGCCAATTTGGAGTTTGAGCCAGGTGCATCCTAGGAGTTGTAGTCTGCACCCTCAAAAGAGCAACTCAGAGCTTCTGGAACCTTGGGGTGAGCTGTGGACTCCAAAATACCTTACAAGACTTACTGGAAGAAGATCCAGAAGTTTGGAGAAGGATGCAGAACTTTTTAGGAAAAGCTCCATGAAGGGACTGACCCGTCGCAGTAACTCTAGCCAGCTTGCCTCAACCGGTACCCGGCCTGACTTGCAGGTTCGTCCTGCTCAAGAAAATCTCTGAAAAAGTGACTGAATCCAAACGTAGAAAGTTGACCGGGACTTCCTGAGCAATGTATCCAAAGAGGGCTCCAGGGACGTCGGATCAAGATTAAAGTTTGGTTCAGTCAAAGGATTTGCATCTTGAAGAATCATCTAAGACCAAACATAGAAATATTCACCGAGGGCCGAAGGAAGGGCTCCAGGGAGGTCAGATCAGACTGGCGACTTCGTCCCGTTGAAGAAAATCTACAAGAAAATGACTAAGTCTGAAGGTAAACTTTTGACCGAGGTCTCCCGCTTGCTGTAGCCGAGCAGGGCTCCATTGTGGCGCCATTTGTTTCTATGCAGTAAAACACACTCATTTTTGTTAAATTAATATTTCTGGTTCCCCTTATGCGATTTTATTCATTTTGGTGTAATTTTAAAGATAAAAATATATTCTATGTTTATAAATTGGTGTTGTATGTTTATTATGTTTTGTGTGTTACTTATTTACTGTATTGTGATTTTAAAATACTTTACACTTGTCTCCTGAGTTAAGCCTTGGCACTCGTTGCCAAGGTACCAAGGGTTTAGCTAGGTTGAATTTATTGAGAACTAACTGGACCTAAGTAGAGGTTAGTGGCCTATAGCTAAATGTAGGCACTTACCTGCCCTTACCAATAATCCACTTTCCAACATAACACTACTGAGGAATCAAACTACGCCAGGGAAAGTCTGCTTCATTCAGGCCAATGTAAAAACACAGCAGCCAGTTGAGCAGGCAATTAGGCTTCTGTAGGCCAGATTCTTCTGTCTGGACAAGACTGGGGGAGCCCTCAGGTGTGTCAAATCACAGCGGCGTGCTACATGCTCCATAACATCACCCTGAGAAAGAACATCCCTCACATCCCACAGGAAGGGGAGCCTACAATGGCACTGGGTGAGGATCAAGATATGCCAAATAAAGATGATAGTGGTGAAGCGAGGCTTGTGACAAGATCTCATCACCAGCTTCTTCTCATGAGTGTAAGTATGTCATGAGTTGTCATGACTGTGACTGTTCAATAAATTTCTTATTGTGATGATGTAAAGAGAATGTTTGCAGAAAATGTTAGGAAATCTGGCAAAGGGTGTTTGGTGAGGAAGGTTTTGAGACATTCTCATTTTTTTCATGGACTGCTTTCTCCAGGAGTTTGCTATGTGAATTGTGTCATATGTTTGGTTTCATAGCTAAACTCTTTGTATTTATTTTTTTAGGTACCTTCACCATGACATCTTCATTTGAACATTCTGAGTTCTGATATTAGCAATTATATGATGCTATTGGTTCATACAAAGTAGACATGGATTGTTCCTGGGAATGTTTGTCGCAGACTTTGGGTGTACAAAACCTGTACATAGACAGCTTGCACAGTGATAGGATGTAATTTAAAGATACTCCATTGGATGTGTTCCTTCTTGTGAATGGTCATGTTTGGGGGCACGTTGTTGTCTGTGATGTTTAAGCAACTGGGGTGGAAGGTGTTGTTGTGGGCATAATGAGACTCACTATTGCCATCTGACCAGGCTGCCCAGATGGGCCAAGGCCATCACCCATGTCCACATGTGAAGGAGTGCGGTCATCACTGAGGGGTTCATCCAGACGTGAGTTGGGAGTCTGGTCGGTGGAAAATGTATGGCTATGTATTGTGCCAGCTCAACCTGTTGAGAAATAGAGTGCATTGCTATTGGTTGAAGTGTGGAATCTACATCCAAAGTTTTTGTTCCACTGTAAGTAAAGATCTTGGGCAATCTTAAGTGGTAGGCTTGCTGATTGTGCTATGTTGCCATGGTATTGAAGTTGTTGACATGACATGTGTGAAGCTTGCAGAAACTGTTAGACTCAAGCAGCTTATTAGATTTGCTGATCAGATACACTTTAGATGAGGGAATGAACATGACATCTTAGAAACAGTTAAGCTAACACAGTGGAGAGGAAAAATGTGCATTTGACCATTCCAAGCCCTAGTTATGTGAGATACGGGTAAACACACAACTTTGTTGTATATGTAGCTAGGTCAATGTGTTAACTGCCACTACCAATCTCATGAAGCAGCTTAATGCCTTAGGAATCCTTGATGAGCACACTTGGTAAGGAGTCACTCCTGTCCTCAATAGTTTCATTTTGGGATACCAGGACATGAGCAAGCTAGGTAGACAGACACGTCTCTGAGTTTATTATGATATGTAGGTTGCTCACTCTCATGTGAGTGAACATTTTCTGAGATATGGCACACAGGTATATTTGGACAAGTGCAGACAGGGCTGTTGGTTTGAGGTTCAGAAACAGGACCGCCAGGTAGTTGTAGTTATGCCACTTGCTGACTCCCCACACGACACAAATGCTAAATTCCCTGGGGACAGTACATCATTTGAGAGATGGCACATAGGTGTATTTGGACAAGTGCAGATAGGGCTGCTGCTTTGAGGTACAGAAATAGCGCATCCTGGTAGTTGTAGTCATGTCACTCTCTGTACTTCCCAACTCTTGACAAATGTTTAGACTTACACATCTGTTGCCGCACTGCAGTTAGGTTGGGCCATACATTTACATATCAACACATACATAGGTCCTGGGATGATCTTTTGATATTGAAACACTTACGGACCCCATTCCAACATATGGCATGTAATTGGGATTGATACATGTGATGTTATGTACGACCATGCACTTTGACCAACTTACATCTCTGCAACTCTGAGTTGCATGTTGGGACAGCAGATGAACAACACAGTAGCAAAAGGTGAGATGTGAGCATATCGGACATTGAAGATTTGTGACAGTTTTTGTATTGTACCCTACCAGACTCTACTCTCCCAGCTATTCCTTTCAAGCCCTCAGGATGCAGGTTGGCCAAGACCTTCTTCTCCCAGGGAACGAGTTGTAATGGAGCACTGGCAAGACCACCACCAGTCTCCAGAGACTCCATCTGTTGCCTGGTGGCCGGGGAATGTGCATTCCCCCTAATGTCCTCCTTTGTGCACAAGGTGGTGCCTACAACATTCTCTCTTTTGACTATCCTTTGCCACATTTCCATTTAGCAACTGAGCGAAATATGCTGCAGTTGTGCTCCAAACAATTGTGGCTGTACTCTCATGATTTCATTCACCATGACTCACAACTCATCTTCAGAAAAGCAGGGATTTTTGGAACGTGACATGGATGTAAATTAAAATGGGTGACAGGGACTAACTTAACAAAAAAAGCCATATGGAAAGTAAATTGACAAAAGTGAGTGAAAAGTGTTAAATCAGAGAGTTAAAAAAGGGGTGCCTTATCTGTCGATGATGAGAAAAATGGTGGGTTCTGGTCTCTTTCTTGCATGGGCGAGGCAAAGGATCATGGTCTGGGAGGGGTGTGTTTCATAGTGTGATTTGCAGGTGTGTACACTGGGCCAATGTATGTCAGCTCTGTTGTTTTTTAATCCATCCAATGGGCACTTGTCTTCTGCTTTGCTGAATGTGTACAACAGCGGCTGACCGTCATCAGCTGATGACCACAAAGAGACTGCCATTTCGGCAGTGTTTGTTGGAATGGGCTTGGCAGTTCCATATGGCCCTGATGGCAATGAAATGCTCACTGCCAAGATTGCAGGCTGCTGCACACCTGGCCGGCAGCCATTTTTTTGTGGCTGTTCGCAGTTCAGACTGCATACTTTGAAATAGGGCAGTATGGAGCATGCCGATGCAGCCATCTGTTTGGGACCGCCTCCTTGGCTGTCCGACCGTCAAACTCATAATCAGCCCCTTAGTGCAGATTGTTGGCGGTGTCTCTATATGGTTTGTATGACTCTGTGGGGTATATTTTTAAAAAAGGCCGAATCATGGCTTGTTCAAAATCTATGATTATTTTTTGGAGAGTAGTAGTTATATTGTTTATGTTTAATGTAGTTGAAGAGTTTGTAGTAAGCCCTGCTTTGTTTGTTTGGTAGAAGGGCATACATACATAGACATTTTTGTTTTGATAGTCAACATTTATTGCGTATATGTGAGTGAATTGTTTGGGGCACATTTTAAAGGTCAAATCCAGCATCCAGGTTTGACAATGGTTCAGTTTTAGTAAAGTATGTGCTGTGGAGCACATTAGGATCAATTTCTCAATATTTAGGTCGATATATAAAAGGGAATTTTCCTCATTATGTGTCACTGTTAAATGTTCAGGTATTTCAATGCCTTAATTTCTGCTTAGGGCAGGAGAAGTATCAGGAAAATAAACATTTTAAAGTGGGCATAAGGGGTAGTTGCCCTGTGATCTGCTGGGGGACTTTAGGCAGTATATCGTTTACAATTTTAGTTGTGGGTTCCTGAGAGCTAGTGCTGCCTCTCTTATGCATGCATGGCGAAGGCGTGAGTTATAGTTACCTTAGGGCGTGAGCTTTAGTTACTTGAAAGAAGTCTAACTATAACTGCTGAATTTCTATGGTTTTGTATGAGTATATTCAAAACCTACCTATAAAGTCTCTGCGACCTTTGTTTTTTTTCAGTGAATTAGTATTTGTTTTTAACGTATAGTAATTTTCAATGCTATACGTATATCCAACTACTGCCATGCTTGGCCTTCAGCTGTGCGTGGCAGTATTTGGCCAACTCCTATTAGCACCCAACCTTGCACTGTACACAGCCTTCTCCCATGCACAGTGGAGGTTGCCCACAGAGGCTGGTCTGCAGCCAGTCCCTATTGCCAACCCTCCTAACCACCCAACCTGATGCTGTGCACAGCCCTTTGCGCATGCACTGCAGTAGATGTGAGCGGCTGTATCGGGGGTAAGAGTGGCTGTCAGGGTGTCTGTCTGGGTGTGAGACTGCATACATTAGTGTTTTAGTCGGTGAGTCAGTATGTGTGTGGGTCTGTGAGTTGGGCCATCTGGCT
Organism: Pleurodeles waltl; assembly: GCF_031143425.1. Classification (NCBI taxonomy): domain Eukaryota; kingdom Metazoa; phylum Chordata; class Amphibia; order Caudata; family Salamandridae; genus Pleurodeles; species Pleurodeles waltl. Next base: position 442,578,733 of record NC_090451.1, read on the forward strand.
GTCAGTGGGTCTGTGAGTGGGTGTGTGATGGTCTGAGTGGGTGTGTGGGTGCATAACTATCTGAGTGGGTGTGTGAGGGTCTGACTGGGGCTGTGAGTGAGTGCAGGAGGGTCTGAGTGGGTCAGTGAGTGGATGCGTGAGTGTCTGAGTGGGTCAGTTAGTCAGTGCATGAGTGTCTGAGTGGGTACATAAGTGTCTGAGTGGGTGTGTGAGTAGGAGAATTGATTGAAAGAGAGACAGAGAGAGTGAAAGAAAGTGAGAGGGAGAGATATAGAGTTTTTTAGTCTTTGATGTCTGATATACTTAGAGTTATTTGTTTCCAATTTAATATTGAAAATGTTATTTTTTTAATATAATTTTTTTTATTAACAAAAAAAAGAACAATTGAAATGAGTCCAGCTGGACTCGAACACCTAAAACTTAATGTGATGGTCTGCGAGCTTCACACTGAGCTACAGTGATTTTTTTAGTCCTTTATGGGCTATCCAAGACTGCAAGGGGGCCCTTAAGGGCTTCCCCACGTTCCGATCTTATTTATTTATTTATTTTTTAATTATTTTTTAAATAATTTATTTTTCTTATAATAAAATGCCTTTATGGGCCCTTATGGGCTACCTGACAATGCCCTTATGGGCTACCTGACAATGCAGGGGAAGCCGTAAGGCTTAAGACTCTCAAACTCCTCAGAGACTAGTAGTAGCATATTACTGGCGAAACTAAGACACCACTAAAAGGTGCAGCGTCACACTTTCAGAAGAACTGCCAAACTCCTCTGAGATATTTTTTGGCACATTGTCACTAAAATAAAGTACCTTTTGTCGCGTGGGCTCTCATTATTCTAAATGAGACTACTGGATTTCTAGGCAGCAGGATCGATAACGGTGTGGGGGACTGAGTCTGACCCACGTGTAAAGAACTCTGTCACCCTAAATCCGGTTTTTGCTCCGGCTATCTAGCAGTGCCTTATTTCTCCCATGTGGAAGGAATAATTCGGCAGCCGAGCGCATGACATCTTTGGAACTTCTCAGGGAAGTCGTGGTTACTCAGATCCAAACCAACTCTCTTATTTACAATATGATCTCATATACAAATGACAAAAGACAGTATAAGTTTTATATAATGTTTTAAAAAAACGACTGTATTTTAGATATTAAGGCGTGAGCCGCAATAACCAGAACCATACAACACAGTAGGATTGAAATAGTCACCAGGAGAGTAAAACATAAGAACAAAGCTATCATATTGTCTAACAGTTTCTACTCTCCCTCTGCTTGTTCTATTAAGAGCACAGCATGTTAAGCTTCTAGCTTGCCTATTAGAATCACTGTGGAGACATCACCCCTCATACCTGAGCAAAGACCTGTGATCTTGGTTCAGCATCTGCAACGAGGCAGTCAGCGTCTAGTTGTGGTTCCCTGGTCGGAATCTCCCTCTTGCGTGTATTGGGACAAGGAAGTGATTTTATAACTAACATTTCATCGTGATCACAAAATGTCCCTACGCAGGAATGCCAAGACTAAACTCCTACCACGTCTATCGGCAATGTACCAGACTGTATCCTTGACTGAAGTACAGAGTAAATATGTTATGGAGAACTCCAGTGCTGAAGTAGGCAAAACAGTGTGATATGAATAAAAAACAACACAGTAGAACTGGCTATTTGGAAAATAACAGTACGAAGCCCAATAAAAAGCATGTAGAGCAAAGTGCACAGAGGCTCTAAGCTGTCAGCAAATGAATAAAATATATTCAGGGCAAAGTGCACAAAGGCCTAAAGCCTGAAGCTAAAGCGCAATGAATACGCAAAACTAACCACACTACACTTTATTTTTAGTAACTCTGAGTATTGTGATTCTTATGAAATAGTGCTATATGATATAGTAGGAGCTTTGCATGTCTCCTAGTTCAGCCTAAGCTGCTCTGCTATAGCTACCTCTATCAGCCTAAGCTGTTAGAACACTACTAATCTACTAATAAGGGATAACTGGACCTGGCACAAGGTGTAAGTACCATCTGGTACCCACTATAAGCCAGGCCAGCCTCCTACACTGTGGGAGTACTTTTAGACAGTATTGGAGGCCTCTCCCACTGTGACCTACTGTCAGCATGAGTGCCACGCCATGAGTTTCAGGGCCCAACTTTATGTGTCCCCGGACTTCTGACCTGGACGGTGGGGAATGTAGTGCGGCAACCCGCTAGAAAATGTAGTGCAGAGCTTGACTCAAGGCCTCCCCTGCTCTGTACTGCTGTTAGCATGCGTTCCACGCCGTGGGTCTCAGGACCCAAAGTTTATGTATTCCCAGCATCCTGACCGGGATACTGGGAAATGTAGCGCGGCAACTTGCTGGGAAATATAGTGCAGAGCTTGATTCAAAGCCTCCTCGCTCTGTACTGCTGTCAGTGTGCATCCCCATTCATATTTTACTGATGCCTTCAAAGAGGTGGTAACCCTTTCTCAAGCAAGAAAAGTTCCACAAGGGACCACTTTCCCTTCGTGAATGTTGGAAAAATGATTTTTAGGACTAGGTGGTGGTACATGGTACCACTGCTTACTCCTACAAAACGTTTGTGAAACATTTCATTTTTTTTTTTAAACAAATTGCTTCATCCTTTAAGGAAAATCAGCTGCATTGTTTAAAAAATTGATTGCTTTATATAAAAGCAGTTATAGACACAGTGGTCTGCTGACCTCAGCAGGCCACCATCACTGTGATCACTGTGATGAAAGCAAATCATAGAGGGTCTCAATTTATGACCTGAGGTTGGTCAAACTGTAAATCACAGTGATTCAGTATTTTGAGAACTGACTTATGAGTACATAGGTCAGTTCACAAAATACGAATGCATTTAGTAAAAGTTGGTGCACAAATTACAACCCTTGTGCCAAATGCATTCTTAGTACATCTTGTGCCAACTAATGTTTTATGTGGACATTGCGATTATGAGCTGGAGACAATGCTGTAGGCTGTTTCTCACTAGGCCAGTGTGTGGAAACTAAGGTTTCTACTCGCTGACCTAGCGAAAAACTCTTAATGGGGCCAGCGGGGAGGTAGCCACTATGGCAGCAATCTTACCTTGGGAAGTTTGGCGGACGGTGTAATCTGTCCACTGAACTCAAAATCAGCACCTGTGTCTCCGTGGGATGAACAGGTTAGTGCTTGGCACAGCTAGACTGGCTATACAACTTCCCTGTCGGAGCTCTGCTTCAGGCACTCTTCATGCTTTACTCTGGCTTCTGGTCCATAAAAGGATTATGTTTAAGTTATGTCTGCACGTCTATAGAGCATCTACAAAAACAGGACTAAACTTTCTTAGAGACCAGTTTTGCTATTACTTGCAATAGCGCACCCTAAGATCATCCTCAGAGAATTTATTGAGACTAAAATCTTGTAGTGTAAAGTCTTTCTTAGTGCTAGGGTCGAAAGCATGGAGCCTTCTTCCTCACAGCATGTTTCATTGAAGTTGAAGCAAATTTAAAAAGGAATTAAACATTTGTTATTTCACGTTTTTAGACTCACTGTCATATTTGTTAATTTAGGCACACCTGCTTACCTTTCTGGATATTTAGCAGTTTTTTTAGCTTAGCACCAGGATGCTCCTTGGAGTGACAGTTGTGCTCTACAAATACTCATCTTCATCATCATTCCATAGTTGGGAAACCGAAAAGGAAAAGGGGTGACTGCCCCTCGGACATTTACAAACCCTGGGAATCACTGCACAATGGGATGTGGCAGATTTCAGACTTCTTCCGGGAAAGTATGCATGTAGCATGGGATAATGTTATTGTACGCTCTGTGCGCAATGGATAAGGCTTTAAATTGATTACTTTTTTATGGGAAGCAAGTGCAACTTAAACAGGGAGTCTGTGACTGTTGTTTGGGAATCCTTAACAAAAGGCGAGCCACAACGTTTTCCACCACATATAGTTTATTCAATACAGATTAGAAGTTTGCCAAATAGAGTGCATTTCCATAATCTAAGTAAGAGGTTACTAATATTTGAACAATGGTTTGCCATGCAGATTCTAGTAAAAAATTCCAATCTCAAAAGTCACTGGATTTGTTTTATACCTTTAGAGTTTGCTCTTATAGAGTAGAGCTTATTTACTGTGCTTTTGATTGGATGATTTACATCCTGCTTGTTATGTTTGGGGCACTACTTTTATCTTTAAGTAATCCATGAAAGTTCCAGTTTTCTTGCCTTTCCCTTCTGTGATGCTTTCCCACTGAAATCACCATACCCCATGTGTTCCTTGTTGCTCACTACCTTAACCTAAAACTGAGCAGCTGCTTTCCCCTCCCTCTCAAGCCTGCTCAGGTTTGTCTCTATTTGCTCCCCCTGAAACTCCAAAGCTGCTCCTGCTGCTCATTGGAACTTACTCCACCTCACTCTGACTAGTCTAAGGATGCTCAATCTCCATTGTTTTGTTCTTTTTTTACATATTTGTATTCCTTTTGAGAGGGTCTAGCAGTTGCGAGTTGTGCCATGTGTAGGAGGCTGGCCTGGTTTGTAGTGGGTACCTTGTGTACTTATTAGTGAAATGTAGTAGTGTTCCAGCAGCTTAGGCTGATAGAGGTAGCTATAGCAGAGCAGCTTAGGCTGAACTAGGAGACATTCAAAACTCCTGCAATACCACTTGTAGTTACACAGTACTTATACACAAGTAAAGACAATACTCAGTGTTACCAAAAATAAAGGTAGTTTATTTCGGTGACACAAGGCCAAAAATATCTTAGAGGCAATACTCCTTCTGGAAATAAGTATTATACACAATATATACACTAGACACCAAAATAAGGCAAGTAATTAGACATAGGATACTGCAAACAATAGGAAATGCTATAGAATGCAATGGGAGAAAATAGGTCTAGGGGCAACAAAAACCATATACAAAAAAAATGGAATGCAAATCACAAATTCCCACTAGATAAGTGTACTGTGTACAGAATCGCTGGGAGAGGAAGAATACAGTACAGATAAGTAAATTACCCCAACCCAGAGCCCAGGAAAGTAGGAGTAAAGTACTACAGGTTTCCTTAGGATGCACTACGTTATGATTAGAGTTATTTCAAGAACCAAGCAAGACTGCAAACAACAAATGGTGGATTCCTAGACCTGAAGACCTGCAAAGGAAGTTCCAGGAAGGACAGGAGCCCCTGCCAACCCAGAAGAGGGTGCAAAATAAGAGTCCCCGGTTGAATGAAGACTTCAGAAATGCACCCAAGGAAGATGTCAGCGGGTTCCTGCATGATGCACTGGTGCCCCACGAAGAGAAATTTGATGCAGGTGAGTTTTGGTGCTGGAATACTCCAAAAAGCCTTGGTTCTGGCAAAGTAACTATTGCATCAAAATTACGCTATCTGGAACCAGCAGGGACATGGGGGCCTCAACTCTGTGTGAGGAGGAAGGTGGGGCTCTCAGCACTTTAGACAGCCCTCAGAACACCAGAAAGCACCCACGGGAGTACCAGGACACGGGGACAAAGGAGATACAAAATGCGGTTGGTGCAGTACAACAAAGGAAGGTCCCACGCCGCCGGAGAATAACTCAGCGAGTTGAGCGTTGCAGGATAGAGTGCTAGGGACCTGGGCCAGGCTGTGCATGAAGGAATTTTTGCAAATAGTTCACAGAGGCCTCAGGAGGTGAAGAAGATGTGGTGCACAGGATACTGTCATTCTTAGGGAAGGCAAGGTCTTACCTCCTCCAAATTGGGACAGCAGGAAATCAGGACAGTCTGTGTCGATGGGGTCCACCCTCTATGTTCCAAGGAGCAAGCTCGTCGCCAGGAGAGGAGTCCAAGAGAACCAGTCGTAGAAGGTGCCTGCGTGAGCAGGGAAATGACTCCGTCACTTCACAGTAGATTTCTTCGGTCCTTCTGGTGCAGGGTGAAGACCCGGAGTCACCAGAGTGCGCACACCATGGAAACTGTTGCAGTTGCTGTCTGGAGCTGAAGTTGCAGAGGAAAAGTAGTCCTTCTGGATACTTTGTTGCTGTTACAGAGGTTCCTGGAGCCGTCTGCGGTTGCTCCGAGGTCACAGGATGAAGTGGTAGTTGCAGAGGATTCCTGCTGGAAACTTGCAAGTAGAATCTTAAGAGAACCAACAGGAGAGACCCTAAATAGCCTGAAGAGGAGGATTGGCTACCTTATCAGGTATGGACCAAACAGGAGGGATCTCTGATGTCACCTGCTGGCACTGGCCACTCAGAGGCCTCCGGAGTGTCCCCACACCTTGGAAATCAAGATGGCTGAAGTCTGGGACACACTGGAGGAGGTCTGGGCACCACCCCTGGGGTGGTGATGGACAGGGGAGTGGTCATTTGTCCAGTTTCCCACCAGAGCAGGGACTGGGGGTCCCTGAACCGGTGTAGACTGGCTTATGTAAGGAGGGCACCATCTGTACCCTTCAAAGCATTTCTAGAGGCTGGGGGTGGCTACCCCTCCCCAGCCTGTAACACCTATTTCCAAAGGGAGAGGGTGTAACACCCTGCTCCCAAAGGAAATGCTTTGTTCTGCCTTCCTGGGACTGAGCTGCTCAGACCCCAGGAGGGCGGAACCCTGTCTGTGAAGTGGCAGCAGCAATAGCTGCATTGCAAGCCTCAGAGTGCTGGTTTGGCAGTACTGGGGTCCATGGTGGAGCCCCCAGGATGCATGGCATTGGTTCCCCAATACCATATTTGGAATGGGGGACAATTCCATGATCTTAGACACCTTACATGGCCAGATTCCGAGATACAATTGTGAAGCTACATATAGGTATTGACCTATATGTAGTGAACATTTGTAATGGCGTCCCGCACTCACAAAGTCCCCGGAATTGGCCCTGAACTATGGGGGGACACCTTTGCTAGTGCAAGGGTACCCTCACACTTAGTAGCTTTGCACCTAACCTTCAGTAAATGAAGGTTAGACATATAGGTGACGTATAAGTTACTTAAGTGCAGTGAAAAGGGCTGTGAAATAGTGTGTGCACTATTTCACGCAGGCTGCAATGGCAGGACTGTGGAAGTTTTTGTCTGAGCTCTTTGTGGGTTTCAAAAGAAATGCTGCAGCCCATAAGGATCTCCTAGATCCCCAATGCCCTAGGTACCTAGGTACAATATACTAGGGACTTATAAGGGGGGTCCAGTGTGCCAACTGAAATTGGTAAATTAAGTCAGTAGCCTATAGTGGCAAATTTAAAAGCAGAGAGTGCATAAGCACTGAGGTGCTGGTTAGCAAAGCCTCAGTGACACAGTCAAGCACTACTGACAACATACTGACCAGCAGGATCCCAGTGAGACAGGCAAAAACATATTGACATACAGGTAAAAATGGGGGTAACATGCCAAGAAAGATGGTAATTTCCAACACCAGGGTACACATTTTTTTTAAAGTGTTTTTGATTTTTTAAATGTTTTTATTTTCATTTACATCTCCAAAAAGGGCATCTGCCATCTTGGATTGGTAAATTGATACAAAAAAACAAAATGATCATCTTGTGATGATGCATGCCTGGTTATGTATGCAGAAGTATGATTCATTATTCTGAGACCACTTTACTCTCATGACACGTGTGCACATACATCATTTTCAATTTTTGCCAATGATTTGCAGCATTAGTGAATAACCATGCATTTTTTGCCTTTCCAATTCTGAACTGCATTGGCAAATAAGAGTGGCAAAGCCGGTACGTCAGCATTGGCAAAGCCAACAGGCAAGACTTATTGTTTTGTCAATTATTCTAACTAAATTAGTTTAGGCCTTTCAGGACAGATGTATTACAATATTGCTCCATCGCAGTGTCACTAACAGTGGTAAACACTGTCGCAAAGTGACGATTTGGGATTTACTTTTCAGACAAAAACTTGTCTTATGCTAACAATGGGCCCTTAGGTAACACAAAGTAGCACTATGTGATGCCTTGCTCTACTTTGTATCAGGACAGCTTTCCCAGGGTGCAACATGGGAGCTCCCATATAACCACCTAAGGAATTTGAAGCATAGCCCTATCTACTAACATTTGAAGAAAGAGCTTTATGACAAAAATTTAATCGTGGCAACCGTACTGTTGGGCAATTTTTCTCCAAATGTTTTAAACTTTAAATGTGTGCTGCACTGCATAGCACACATACAAAGTTGGAATATATTTTCAATATGTCTAAGCATTGCATCTGATTTAGAGTTTGGGGTAACCATAGTACAAATTTACAGATGTCTACTGCCTCAGCGGACATCTCTCACCTTTGTTAGGAACATTTGTCATGATGGTTCCAGCCAATTTTTTAAAAGTTTGATGAACAGTACGGTCACTTTCCCTTGGGACCCCTTACACTTTGTGAATGTTTAAAACAAGTTGTTGGGGAGAAGGCAATGGTCACCAGGAACACACCTTCCTTTTAGGAAAATGGGATGCATTTATTTTAACAAAAACAAAGTTCACTTTTTAAAAATATGATCACAGATAGGATGGTCTGCTGACCTCACAGGCCACTATCTTTCTTGATGGATTCCAATCTAGCGAACAGCAATTTAAGACCTTCCACATGAATATGGATGTAGATCAAAAAGTCAGTACACAATTTACAACTGATTTTTATGTGAATGGAAATCTAATTTATCAGGTCCCTTGGTCTTAAGAGGTAATTGTTAAGACAAAGTTGAACTCTAGCAGCCAGTCTAGAAGTTGTCTTTTTTCATTCTGTGTTAGATCTTACTACTTGACATACCTGATCATTTATATTAACATTGCTAGGCCATAGCATAAAAATGTTAAGAAAGATTATGTTTTCAACTAATCAACTGGCATGGATTCTATGCAAAATATTACAATGTCAAGCAGAAGATTTAGCTATTGATAAGTGAATGTTGTTAAAATATTGAACTACATATATAAGACATTGTTCTGCAATAAGCTATAGAAAACCTTAGTTGGCGCAAGATGTACTAAGAATTCATCTGGCACAAGGGTTGTAATTTGTGCACCAACTTTTACTAAATGCATTCATATTTTGTGAACTGACCTATGTACTCAAAAGTCGGTTCACAAATTACTGAATCACTGTGAGTTACAGTTTGACCAACCTCAGGTCATAAATTGAGACCCTCTATGATTTGCTTTCATCACAGTGATGGTGGCCTGCTGAGGTCAGCAGACCACTGTGTCTATAACTACTTGTATATAAAGCAATATATATATTGTTTTTAAATGCAGCTGTTATCCTTAAAGGATGAAGCAATTAGTTTTTGTTTTTTTAATGAAATGTTTCACAAATGTTTTGTATGAGTAAGCAGTGGTACCATTTACCACCATCTACTCCCCAAAAATAATTTTTTCAACATTCACAAAGGGAAAGTGGTATCTTGTGGAACTTTTCTTGCTTGCAAATGGGTTACCACCCCTTTGAAGGCATCAGTAAAATATGAATGGGGATGCACGCTGATAGCAGCATAGAGCGGGGGAGGCCTTGAATCAAGCTCTGCACTATAGTTCCCAGCGAGTTGCTGCACTACATTTCCTAGCATCCCGGTCAGGAGGCTGGGGCTGCATAAACTTGGGTCCTGAGACCCACGGCTTGGGTCGCATGCTAACAGCAGTACAGAGCAGGGGAGGCCTTGAATCAAGCTGTGTACTACATTTTCCAGCGGGTCACCGCACTAAATTTATCACCACCCAGGTCAGAAGTCCAGGGACGGATAAACTTGGGCCCTCAAACCCATGGTGCGGCACGCATGCTGACAGCACTACAGAGTGGAGAGGCCTTGAATCAAGCTCCGCACTACATTTCCCAGCAGGTTGCCACACTACATTTCCCAGTGTCCCAGCCTGGAGGCTGGGGACCCATAAACTTGGGCTCTGAGACCTGCAGCACTGGATGCGCGCTGACAGCAGTACAGAGCGGGAGAGTCCTTGAATCAAGCTCCACCCTACATTTCCCAGCAGGTCACCACACTACATTTCCCAGCATCCCAGTCAGGAGGCATAATCTTGGACCCTGAGACCCGCTGCACGGAATGCACTCTGACAGCAGTACAGGGTAGGGGAGGCCTTGGAATCAAGCACCCCACTACATTTCCCAGTGGGATGCAGCACTACATTTCCTGTGTCCCAGGGGCCGGGGATACATAAAATTGGACCCTGAGGCCGGAGCACAGGATGCACCTGGGCACAGCACAGGCAAAGACTAGGCCCAGCGCGCGCCCATCTGTACCTGTCCGTGACAGGACAAGGCTGGGCTGGGCCCCCACTCAAACCTACTTGTTCTTGTGTCTAGCTTGTGCAGTGAGTGACAGCCCTTTTATTTGTTTTTTAATTATTTTTGGAGTTTGAATGAGCCTGTTATGGCCAGGCTACAGGGGTTAGCCCTCTGCAGCCATCTCGGTGTTCTTGGTGGCTGTTTCTGATGGGGAGGAAAAGGCCATTATGCGGGAAAGTTGTCTGAGTGGATAGCAAGGACCCTGAGAGTTCCACTCTTCACTCTTTTCTGGCCTGAGCTGTGGGGATGGTTTCAAAGGAGGTAGTGTTGGCCAAGAAACGCCTCTCCTGAGAAATGAGCAAACGACTGCAAGTGCTCCTCCAAATGGTTGACTCTCCGAACATGGATACAGGGGATGGCATAGCTGTGGCATCACAGGAGGATTTACAAAGTCCCCCAATGGTGGAAGGGTTTGATGATGTGCCTGAGGGTATCTCTGTCTGTTGCGCTGGTATGGCCTTTGATTCTTCGGCCATGCTCCCTAGTTGCAGTAGCCCACCAACTAAAATGAAAAGACCGTTGATACGAACTGAGAAAAAACCTAGGCCCATATTTATATTTTTTACGCAAATCAGCGCTTGGGCGGATTTGCATCAAAAAGTTTACTGCCATTCCAACGCACCAGCCAGGCGCCTTATTTATGGAATGATGTTAGCCGGCGCTGTGGCCTGGTTTGCGTCAAAATAAATGATGGTAAACGGGCTCTAACCTGACTTGCGCCATTTTTTGACGCAAAACCTCCATGGAAATGACTCCTGTCTTAGCAAAGACAGGAGTCATGTCCCCATGCCCAATGGCCATGCCCAGGGGACTTCTGTGCCACCCAAAAAAAAAAAAATTATACTTACCTGCACTCACCATGGATGGGTCCCCCCATCCATGGGTATCCTCCAGGGGTGGGCGAGAGTGGCAGTGGGTGTCCCTGGGTGCAGGGAAGGGCACACGTGGACTGCTTCCATGGTCTCTGACCATGGAATTGACCCCATCGGTCCCTTAATGCCTGCCCTGACCCAGGCGTTAAAAACCGGTGCAAATCCAACTGGGTGCCATGTTTTAAGGCCCGCCTCCTCTTGTGCATCATTTTGACGCCAGAGAATAAATAAGGTGCACATGCCTTAGAGTCATTTTTTGCACAGGAAAGCCTACCTTGGATGTCATTAGCGCAAGGTAGGTTTTCATGTACACAAAATTACTCATATTCCATAACTTTGGCGCTAGACGGGTCTTACGTCAAAGTGTAAATATGGAGTTGTGTTTGCGTAAAAAAAAAAATGACGCAAACAAAGTATAAATATGGGCCCTAGTGGCTCGGTCTCTATACTTCCGGTTGCCTCTCTTTGTTCCCAGGGTGCGTCTTGCTAAGGGGAGGTCCAGGTTTTTTGTGTAGACACATTTCTGGGCCAAATGAAGGAGATGGTGGACTCCTGTTTGGCACCTCTGAAGGATAAATTACACTCTCTTGAATCAGCAGTTTCTTTGCTGACCTCTAGGTCAGGGGCTCGGCAGGACATACCACGCATCTCAATTGTTCTTGGATCAAATGGTATTGCTAGCTCTCACTCAGAAAAGAAAGCATCTCTGCGGGTTATTCCAGCTTCCCATGAGATATTGATCAGACAGTTCCCTCAGCTATACCATACCATCTTAGAGAATCTTGTCATCCATACCCACTGTCAACCGGTTAGTAAGTCTTCTGGGCCTATTGGGGGTCCAGCTAGAGATCTTTCTACAAATATCAACATCTCCAGGCCTATCCAGGGGAATCAACCTGCAACTAGGGCTGTAGGGGGTGCTAACTCCACTTTAGCTCTGTCTTCTCACTAATGCCCCTTTGTTATCATCTGATTCATGAGAATCCACAGTGCAGCTGAAAAATAAGGTTGGAACTGGTTGGGTAACATTTTTTATTTTAATTCTAGATATTTTGAGGATATGTTGCTTGTTAGGTGGATTGGGTGGGTTGGCCCTTCAGCTAAGATTTGGGAAAAGGGTATTGTATTGTAGCTAACTGTAGGTACCCAGGGTTAGCACACCACCTGATTGCTTCTCGTTCTACAGACCCCTCCTCTTGTGATGCAATCGGGTTAGTTCCCTTGGGTTTTTTCTACAGGCACACACTTCATCAAAATGTTTCTTGTGCTCAAGTTGTGCCTAGCATGCATGGTGCCCAGCCTTTACTTAGCTTGAACAATAGATTTTTGATTTTGTTGGACTTATAGGGCATTGGTTGATCCATAAGCCGGGTTAGCTGCCCCGTTCAAGATGGGTGCTTCTATGGTGGTAAAAAAGGAGGTAAGGTTCTTTCATTTCCTGAAGTGGTTTCTGGTAAGGATTAGTTGTCCCTGTCATCATTCATTTAGTGGAATATTGCAGGGTATAATTCCAAACTCCAGCATGTGCAATGGGTGGGGTATATCTCTGCATTTGATTTAACCCTGCTGCAAGAGACTTGATCAGAGGGGGAAGCTAAATGGGATGTTTTTTAAGATTAGCTATCCCAGCTGCCCATGAACCTGGCTGTCGATCTGGGGGGGCGTAGTGACTCTTGTTCGCATGTCGAACATCTATAGAGCATACCACATCAGGTGTAATCATGAGGGCATTTTAATTGTCTGGGAGGTTTTCCCAACAAATACAATATCTTATTTGTTCATTTTTATAATGCTGTGTGGTTGTCAGGATGTGAAATTACTGCCCTTTTATCTGCCCTGCACACATTGAAATCAAGGATGGAATCTATTTTGAACATATTTTGTGTAATTGTGGCAGGGGACTTTGATGCTAAAATTAATGGTTACCCTACCATAGGCTATCAATTTGATTGAGAAAAGTGTTTTACTACTAGTGAGTCATCCTGGGATACTCAAGCTGTGACATTGACTAAAGCCCTGATAGAGATGTGGCTGATTAATACCTTAGAACTGGTTGTTAATCCAGGGACCCAGGCCCACACTTTTGTTAGTAGGAGGAGGGTACTACGATTTATGTTTTTGTGTCAGCTTCACTGACCCACCTTGCACGGCAAAGCAGGGTCCAAATGCTGGATCTCAGCAATTATGTTCCTCATGTGTTGGCTTTTGACCTCCCCTCCAACATGTTTTTACCAGCTGTCATGGGTCCTGCTGGTTTGGCATTCAAGGATCAAGGTTGGAGGGTGCGTTGGCACCAAGGTGATATTCCCCATGAGTTAGCAACCATGGTGAAAAGTAATTTTAACATGATTGAAGGGATCCTTTTGTCAGGAAATACTTCAGCTGTTGCAGTGATTGATGCACTGGAAAGATTAAACGGTTCCATTAGATCTATTATCAATTCTAGCCTAGGGCCTTCTTGTAAGTCCCAGAGTGGGTGTTTGATAAAAATGTGCCATGCTGCTCGGAAAACCTTGCTCAAGGAACTGAAATCATTTCCCAGATATAGAGTACTTGTGAGTAGGGGTAGGGCTCAGTACAATCTTTCCCTGAAGTCCAGGAAGCTGCAGCTAAAGGAACAGATGTGGTGTGATTTAGTGCATGCATGTTGCACAAAGAATCCATGTCTATTTTGGAATATTGTTAACAAGGGTAGAACTTCTAAGGGGATGTGATGCAATATTTCATCCGAAAGTTTGGTTAGTCATTTCTGCAGCATCTACTCTTCTGAGACTCCTATGGAAGCTGTTCTGGACTCAGGTGACCCTGGCCAGAGTTTGCACATTAGGTTTAGCCTAGACGAGGTGGTTGTCACCTTACAGGAGAGTCCAGTACATAAAGCTCCTGGGCCTGATGCTATTCCAATAGTTATATATAAAGGAGACATTCAGCTGTGGGAAATGTACTAAATGCTGTAATGATGACTGGGATCCCTTCTTCGTGGAAATCGGCCTGCATAGTCCTGGTGTTTAAAAAAGGGAATTGGAGTGGCCCCAAGTGTCATCACCCTATCTCACTTTTAGATTCTTTGGTGAAAACGTTAGGCCCCAATGTTTTACAGCATATTGAGACCAGGGTGGAGGACCAAGATCTCATGAGTAGGGTGCCATATGGGCTCAGGGAAGGTTGGGGACCCAGGAACAGTGTTTAAATCTGTTATTGCTGATTGGAAAATATTAGATCACAAAAAAGGTACTCTTTACCTGGCATTTATGGACCTCAGCTGTGTCTTCAACAAGGTAAATTGGTGTAAATTGTGGGGCTTGCTATCTAAGATGGGATTTTCGAGCCCAATTGTTGAGCTCTTTCGAAAGCTCCACTCTGGTACTAATGCATTTGTGAGACATGGTATAAAAGGTGAATGCACAGACCCCTTCACCCTCCACAGAGGGGTGAGGCAGGGCTGTATTCTTGCCCCCGTAGTATTTCACTTATATTCTAATGGCTTGCATGACTTCCTAGGGGATAGATGTAAGGATGTTCCCAAAATTAATGGGAAGACTGTGCGGGCTTTGGTCTATGTAGTGTTGGCTCGCACTATGAATGCTCTACGAACTGCGGTAAATGCTTTTGTGGAGTTTATGACCAACCTAGATTTTGATGTGAATATTAGAAAAACACACTATATGGTTTATGGAAAGGCTCAGAGCAATCGAGGGGTTGTGTCTATAAAGGGTCAAATCAGTAGCCGTGTGCACAGTGTCCTCTACCTTGGGGTGAATTTTTATGATAAAGGTCTTTTAGTCCTCTGCATTACTAGGCTCTGCTCATGTTTTAATACTGCAGTGGGTGCACTTTTGACTCTTGAGCCAGGGTTGGGAATAAGCCTATTCTACCCCTACTTGAGGTGTATAGGCGTAAGTGCTTTCCGATTTTATTGGAAGGGTCCTTATTTGGGAGTATTGCAGCAGCACGATGCCTCAAAAAGAAGAGAATGGTTTTTGTACAAGGTTACTAGGTGTTGGGCCAAATATCCCTGGGTTTTGTTTGCATCAGGAATTGAACCTGGGGTTTGTAGAAGATAGTATTAAGATTGTTCCACTTCTTCTGCGAATTTCTGTTTGGACCAATGAGCGTGCCTCCCTAAATAGGGAGGAGATTCATAATTGTTTGGCCTGTGACTCTCTTCAGGCCATTCCTTGGTCACAATATATTAAATGCACTGCTTCACTGTTGAGTCGTCCGGAGATGTTTAACTCCCTGAAGTGTAAGACGATCTGATAAGCGTTGGGTTAAGGAGGAATTTAATAAACTTATCATGGGTGAAAGTGATTCCATTGAACTTATGAAACTGTCAGTGCTGGACTTTTTAATGATTAAGATAATTTCGGGGCCTGAGTCTTATTTATTGGCGCTTCCGAATGTGTAGGAAAGGGTGCTTATCACCCAATTTAGTTTCGGCTCAATGAGATGCAATTTGTACTTTCGGCTTGGCCAGTACAATCCAAACAGTATTCTTATTTGCCCTTGTGATGCTGTTTCTCATCAGACCTTGCTCCATTCTACTCTTTTTTGTGAGTTTAATGCTCCTTTCAGATGGAGGTTTTATTGCCCATATTGAAGAGCAAGAGGTTTTTACAGAACTGCCCAACTTATCTTTACTTGCATATGGTGTCTGATGAATTAGTTTGCTGTGTCGTTCGGACTGTTTTTTAAATGAGCTATTCTCTGGCGTAATTGCGTCAATTTTCAAATGTTTTTCTGTTAAGTTCTTATTCTTGTTTTATATGTTTTGGTATTCTTTTAAATAATTTTATTGTATATCACATGTTTTATGGTTATATTTGTATAACCAAGTAAAGATGAATTGAATTGAATTTAATGTTCTGCAACTGAACTTCAGTTGCAAAACATAAATACATGCCATAAGGAATCAGTATTCAGAAAGGACACCCAAAACACGCCCCTCAGCCAATGCTAAAATTCTTTGCACATCTGGTCCATGGGATCTACCTAAGAGACCTCTATTACCATTTGCTTCCAAGCAGGGAAAGGCAGCATGTAATTAACAGTGCTCAAGCTCAATACATTGGAAATTTCAAACATGGTATTTTTGTCTTCTTTTAGCCTAAAGACTGACAAATTGAAAAAGTCTTAGAAATCGTAAACACCCTTTCCTAATTCACCTACTGTTTTTGCAGACCAAGACAACATATCAATTCAGGTCAAAATTGAAGGATGCAGAATTGGGTCCCTTGTTTTGTAATAATTCACCAGTACAATTTTCCTCAGATATATTTCTCCTGGAAAGCTTGTAAAAATAAAGGGTCGGACAAAGACAAATCATTCTTGAATCAGGTGTGCAAACCCTGATATGGTATTGTGGGCCCTATGTACAAAAAATAGAAATTGAGGTTTTCTAGGTGCGATTCTTACCGAATTAGGAGATCACAATTCCTAACGTACAAAACAAATACAAATAAAATTGCAATTCCTAATGTTTTTGCAAATAGACCTACCTCATGAATATTAATGTGGTAGGTCAAACTTTACAACCAAATTGCAACTGCAGTCATCAAATTGATCATTGCCTGCTAAAGTCAGCAGATCAACCTGTCTGTCATTGCTTTTTAATAAAACTAACTTTTTTTTAATGCAACCTGTTTGCATTAAAGGAAATCGGGATGTGCTTAAAAAGAAAAAATGAAACTTTGAAGTTTCATTTTTTTTCAGAGAGGGCAGTGGCTCATTGGACCCCTGCTTACTCCTAAATGATATTTGTTTCCATTCTCAAAGGTGAAGAGGCACCACTAGAATGCCTCCCCATTTGCGAATGTGTTACCACCTCCTTCAAGTAGTTGGTGATGTATTAATGTTTCACAAAAATTGAAATTTGGTTGCAGCCATTAATCCATACCATTCAAATTTGTTTTTTGGAAGGGACACCCAAAACATGCCCCATCCCAACACTGAATTTCAATCAAGTTGTGAGTCAGTAAAGTGTTACAGAATCACAATTTCTGCTTTGAGCATATGTAAAAGCATGTTTGCAGTCTGATACAGCCTGATCAAGCTGTTACAACTGCAAAATATTTTATACATATTGCCCTTTATTGCTTGTTGCAAACTGCAGAATTTGGACCTTACAGTGCTGGTTTGTAACCAGTGGAGCACAACAAACAAAAAAAAAAAGATTTATTCAAAATGATGCTTTAATACTCTTAGGTTATTCCGAACCTTAACCATAACCAGAACAGTGATAACAAAATGTAAAGAAGGTTAGCCATAATCAAATGTTAAATACTTTTTCAAATACCATGTGAAACTAATCAGACTGTACACAATGTACATGTTCAATTATATAACTTCAGAACCAAAAGCTCAAACCACAAATTATGACTAAGAGCAAATCTGTATGCTTTAACACTACAGTAAGGTTGGTCATGAGCCTATCATTCTAAGTTCACTTTCCCAGTTCCTAAGGTCACTTCATTGCAGTTCATGTATGTAATTTCCAAATTTATGATACCTGAACTGATCAAGAGGTATCCCTTTTGTTTTTAGTTTAATCCCAGAGAATAACAAGTATTTCTCCATATAATTGGGTGCATATTTCTCATGGATTTACATCACCCTTGCACCACTCAAGGGGGTGTAATGGTGACAGAAAAGCTAAGTGTGATTTATCAAACCACTCAAGGCTACCTTTCATGGCCCTGAGTAGCTTGATAAATCCAGAGTAACGAAAGGCAGCACAAATCTCTGCCTTGCGTAGCTCTTCCCCAGGGAAGCGTCCTATGGGTGGAGCATGAGTGTTCCCACACATCAATCCCTGGATTTTGGCGTATTTTGAGATTTACCAACACTGGTAAACTTGGGAATGCATCAAAACGCTACACCTTTCCAGGGGAGGAGCAAAAATGAGAATTACCCTCATTTCTCCTAGTTGTTTCATCTTTCTCAATGTGATGCATAATGCTTCTGAGAATTGTTTTTGGGCAGTAAGGTGCCCCTTCCTACACAGAAACAAACCTGCCTGAAACACCGGAACCCTTGCATGATGGTGCAAGTATTTCTGTGTTGGTGCAAGGCAGCACGCTGTGCAGCAGTGCAAGGAAAGGACAGGAATGCGCTGTATCATTTTAAATATGGCACATTCCTACCCTCTCATGCAGTGCAGCAAAGTGCTTTGCTGTGCTGCACTGTGCTGCATGTAACAAATATAAGTTTGCCTCTTGGTGTGAGGTTTTCAGTGCAGAACAGAATCATTCTCTCTAAATATTCCAGGCACAGTGGTCAGGTGTGAGAAAATTAATTATTAATTGGGATGGGTGCTAGTCCACCACAAGAAATATGGCCACTATCGTGTTAGGTCCAGTTAAAGGTTTTAGTAATTTAAACCTGAGCTCAATCCTAGTGGCTATGGCACAGGGCAGAGAGGCTTAACTGAGGAAAATATGTAAATACTTTGGAAGCACCAAAACAGCTAGAAAGTCAAAAACACAACACACAAATACCACTCCAATGTATAAGCATAGTGGATATTCAATGAGCAAAATTACATCAAAATGAAAATGATTCAATGAGGGAAGAACCTAATCTGGAGATATGGATGTTTAAATATTTAAGTGAAAATACCAGCAAAAAGTGCAAAGAGTGAATATGAGCCAGTTGTTACAGCAGACTGTGACTTAGGCACGATTTCAGGGCCCAACCCTTGGGTTTTAGGGGCACATTTATGAGAAATACATGCAGTGCAACACTACAAGTCTCCTTGCTGCACTACACTAAGTGACAGGGAAAGGGCCGGAATGTGCTGTATTTAACTCAATACGGGGCATCCCTGCCTTTTCACTTGTGATGGCTCTCTTTTGTCTGACTAGCACCAATGCAGGCACCCTTTCACCATGATGCAAGGGTGCCTCTTTGGCATGCAGGATTGTTTTGGTGCAGAAAGGGGCACATTCCACACAAAACAATACCCTGAGTCATATTCCTCTATCTATGTGTGCTGCAGAATGCAGCACATATAGAAAGAGGAAGTAACAAAGATAAAGATATTTCTCCTTGTTACGTCCTGCATGGGAAGGTGGAGCATTTGGGCACATTCCCAGGTGTACCAGTTCTGCTAACTCTGAGAATGCGTCAAATTCCATGGGGGTTACATGAGAATGCATTGGCCATAGAATGGCTTTCCATGGCAGAGTAAGGCAACACAGTGATTTGTGCTGCATTGCTTTACTCCAGATTTATGAAGCCACTCAGGGCCACACAAAGTTGCCTTGCTTTGCTTCATAAATTGTTTTTGGGGTGAGTGTCATTCACTTTTCATGTTGTGTGGTGCAAATGTGACACAAACCCCCCCATCAATATACCCCTAGTTCTCAAAAATGGTATTCCACAATCTTCAGCATGGCAAGGCAGCAGCCTGTAGTTAAAGAGGGATCAAGGGGTGGGATAATCATTGGATGCGGCCCCGGTGACGTTGTTGGTTTTTGGCTTGAAGCTCCGAACAGGATAAATTCACATTTTGCACTAGGGAAGTGCTCTCTCAAACCGGATACTTTTGGTGCCTTCACCCGGTGAACATTTTCACCTTTGAACTTAGGGGGTTATTCTAACTTTGGAGGAGGTGTTAATCCGTCCCAAAAGTGACGGAAAAGTGACGGATTTACCACCAGCCGTATTACGAGTCCATTATATCCTATGGAACTCGTAATACGGCTGGTGGTATATCCGTCACTTTACCGTCACTTTTGGGACGGATTAACACTCCTCCAAAGTTAGAATAACCCCCTTAGTCTCTATTTTGGAGCTCAGATTATTCCAGTGGGGCAAGGCTGAGGATTGTAACTGAAGAGAGCTCCACAACACCCCATACTTTCTTGGCAAGATCCTCCTGCATCACATTTGCTGCTATGAACAATCTCCGAGAAGGAGAAACCTGTTTCTTCGTTCCAGCAGAAATGCACCTTGAGAAGATTGAGATGGCCAGTTTGACCCTGTCCTCTGAAGGCCTTTTATGTTTCTTAGTCCCAGCTCTTTCTTGGATGATATGAGGAGAACAGTTTGACACAGCTGGGGTACCAGGACCTATGGAAAAGCATTTGAGGTCAATACTCAGTCCATCAAAGGCCATTAGCAGAGTCCAAGTCAGGTCTTGAGTGTATTGGTTAGCTGGACTCTTCTGGGAAAATGCATATTGCAGCTTAATGTAGTCCTGTAACTTATATAGAAGGTCATCCAACTGTCCTTTGGAGTCCACTTCTTTGTCCGTAGTACATATGGGGGCAGGTCCAGCCTTCAGGTACAGTCCTTCTTCAGTCTTCCACAGGCCCAAATTGTTTTGAGAATATTAATAAGTCACATATATGTAGGCCTTTTAACCCACACCCTTATTCATCAGTTTATTGAGCTTTTAATTAATATTGCAGAGTCCAAGCAGAAGAAATCAATTATGAATATAATAGTACATCCAAGTATTTTGCTATGGAACCAGCCTTGCTATAATAAAAATAGCTTGTAGGTGCTACTCACTGTAAAGGCATGCTAATTTGAAATTTGTATTTATCCAACGTTTAAATACCATGCTCCCTGTCTTGTTGGTTAAAAGGCCTACATATGTGTGACTTATTAATATTTAAAAGGACATTTTTTCTCTTGTCAGAAAGGGTTAATTTTGACATATTAGATGCAGTTTAAGACTACAGCCACCAGGAGACTGTGGCAGGTCTGGACCCATGTTTACATGGTCATACTAGTGGCTACTACATTAATGCAGTTGTCCATTGGTACCATGTTACTTTCCACGCCAAATATATTAGCCAATTCAATATATTTTAGTAATCAGAGCACATGTCTGATTAGCATCATCACTGTACAAAAAGATGAGCGTGACCATGCGAAAAAGAGCCCATTTTCCCCATTAGGGTTCTGCAGCAAACTTACGATGTGCATCACCACTTGTCTGGAAATAACAGAAATCCTTGCTGCCAAAAACAAGGGTGAGGATCAGGGCCATCACTTCCAGAAGGTGAAGTACATATTTCAACCTTAAAACACTAAAAATGGGTAATGCAACATTAAAAGAAGAGGCTTCTTATATGTATGCATGAAGCATTTATTGAGATGTAGTGTTCTTTAACGTCTTATATCTTCAGCACGTTTAGCATGGTTGGGTCGGCCCTGGTAACACAGCAATGTTGTTTCAGATCTTGTGTGTGTAAAAGTAGAAGAACAGTCACCTTGGTTTTTCTATTTCACCCTTCTTCATTCCCAGTTAGATACAGTCCTGGCCGTGGATGTGTCAAGAACCACTGAAAATTGAGAGCTTGTCAAGCAGGTAGGAGGGGTACCGGTTGTAATGGCTTTGTAGATGATGTGTTGGTTTTTAAGATGTACAGGCTGCATAGTGAGCCAGTAGAGTTCAATCTAGATGGGCATGATGTGGAAATATTTCTTCAGGCCAATGATGAGTCATGCTGCACCATGTATGATGCCTTTAAGGAAGTTAGTGCTATGTCTAAAAGCTTGTGGGGTATTATGTTGCCATAATTGAGGTGCAGGTCTTAGGAGGGATTGAACTGCAATCATTTTCTAGGAGGAATGCATTTGTTTTATTCATTAGAGAGGGCTGGTACCAGGACAGCTTGGTTTTCTTTCTGATGTGTTCCTTGAGGGTGAGATCAGTGTCCATGGTGAATCCAAGTGATTTGACACTGGGTGAGTATTGGGTTTTGAATCTGTTCAGGTTCATGATGTGATGTCTGGTTTGGCTCAGTTGCTGTTTCTTGTTGTTGATGAATAATAGAAATTCTGTCTTGGTGGGTTGGGCTTCGGGTGGGTGCTGGACATCTAAGCCTGGACAAGATGCAGGCAGTAGCTGAGATATGGAATGCTTGGAGTGGAAGAGCCTATCAAGTAGAGTAGTGCCATCTGAGTATTGGTAGATTGTGATGGTCCTATTTGTGTGTACACTCCTCAGGATCTCCATATACATTCTGAAGATGATATGATACCAGATGGAACACTAGTTGACCTCAAATAGGGATGTACAGAACCCTGGGGACTAGGTGGTGGTACATGGTACCACTGCTTACTCCTACAAAACGTTTGTGAAACATTTCATTTTTTTTTTTAAACAAATTGCTTCATCCTTGAAGGAAAATCAGCTGCATTGTTTAAAAAATTGATTGCTTTATATAAAAGCAGTTATATACACAGTGGTCTGCTGACCTCAGCAGGCCACCATCACTGTGATCACTGTGATGAAAGCAAATCATAGAGGGTCTCAATTTATGACCTGAGGTTGGTCAAACTGTAAATCACAGTGATTCAGTATTTTGAGTACATAGGTCAGTTCACAAAATACGAATGCATTTAGTAAAAGTTGGTGCACAAATTACAACCCTTGTGCCAAATGCATTCTTAGTACATCTTGTGCCAACTAATGTTTTATGTGGACATTGCGATTATGAGCTGGAGACAATGCTGTAGGCTGTTTCTCACTAGGCCAGTGTGTGGAAACTAAGGTTTCTACTCGCTGACCTAGCGAAAAACTCTTAATGGGGCCAGCGGGGAGGTAGCCACTATGGCAGCAATCTTACCTTGGGAAGTTTGGCGGACGGTGTAATCTGTCCACTGAACTCAAAATCAGCACCTGTGTCTCCGTGGGATGAACAGGTTAGTGCTTGGCACAGCTAGACTGGCTATACAACTTCCCTGTAGGAGCTCTGCTTCAGGCACTCTTCATGCTTTACTCTGGCTTCTGGTCCATAAAAGGATTATGTTTAAGTTATGTCTGAACGTCTATAGAGCATCTACAAAAACAGGACTAAACTTTCTTAGAGACCAGTTTTGCTATTACTTGCAATAGCGCACCCTAAGATCATCCTCAGAGAATTTATTGAGACTAAAATCTTGTAGTGTAAAGTCTTTCTTAGTGCTAGGGTCGAAAGCATGGAGCCTTCTTCCTCACAGCATGTTTCATTGAAGTTGAAGCAAATTTAAAAAGGAATTAAACATTTGTTATTTCACGTTTTTAGACTCACTGTCATATTTGTTAATTTAGGCACACCTGCTTACCTTTCTGGATATTTAGCAGTTTTTTTAGCTTAGCACCAGGATGCTCCTTGGAGTGACAGTTGTGCTCTACAAATACTCATCTTCATCATCATTCCATAGTTGGGAAACCGAAAAGGAAAAGGGGTGACTGCCCCTCGGACATTTACAAACCCTGGGAATCACTGCACAATGGGATGTGGCAGATTTCAGACTTCTTCCGGGAAAGTATGCATGTAGCATGGGATAATGTTATTGTACGCTCTGTGCGCAATGGATAAGGCTTTAAATTGATTACTTTTTTATGGGAAGCAAGTGCAACTTAAACAGGGAGTCTGTGACTGTTGTTTGGGAATCCTTAACAAAAGGCGAGCCACAACGTTTTCCACCACATATAGTTTATTCAATACAGATTAGAAGTTTGCCAAATAGAGTGCATTTCCATAATCTAAGTAAGAGGTTACTAATATTTGAACAATGGTTTGCCATGCAGATTCTAGTAAAAAAATCCAATCTCAAAAGTCACTGGATTTGTTTTATACCTTTAGAGTTTGCTCTTATAGAGTAGAGCTTATTTACTGTGCTTTTGATTGGATGATTTACATCCTGCTTGTTATGTTTGGGGCACTACTTTTATCTTTAAGTAATCCATGAAAGTTCCAGTTTTCTTGCCTTTCCCTTCTGTGATGCTTTCCCACTGAAATCACCATACCCCATGTGTTCCTTGTTGCTCACTACCTTAACCTAAAACTGAGCAGCTGCTTTCCCCTCCCTCTCAAGCCTGCTCAGGTTTGTCTCTATTTGCTCCCCCTGAAACTCCAAAGCTGCTCCTGCTGCTCATTGGAACTTACTCCACCTCACTCTGACTAGTCTAAGGATGCTCAATCTCCATTGTTTTGTTCTTTTTTTACATATTTGTATTCCTTTTGAGAGGGTCTAGCAGTTGCGAGTTGTGCCATGTGTAGGAGGCTGGCCTGGTTTGTAGTGGGTACCTTGTGTACTTATTAGTGAAATGTAGTAGTGTTCCAGCAGCTTAGGCTGATAGAGGTAGCTATAGCAGAGCAGCTTAGGCTGAACTAGGAGACATTCAAAACTCCTGCAATACCACTTGTAGTTACACAGTACTTATACACAAGTAAAGACAATACTCAGTGTTACCAAAAATAAAGGTAGTTTATTTCGGTGACACAAGGCCAAAAATATCTTAGAGGCAATACTCCTTCTGGAAATAAGTATTATACACAATATATACACTAGACACCAAAATAAGGCAAGTAATTAGACATAGGATACTGCAAACAATAGGAAATGCTATAGAATGCAATGGGAGAAAATAGGTCTAGGGGCAACAAAAACCATATACAAAAAAAATGGAATGCAAATCACAAATTCCCACTAGATAAGTGTACTGTGTACAGAATCGCTGGGAGAGGAAGAATACAGTACAGATAAGTAAATTACCCCAACCCAGAGCCCAGGAAAGTAGGAGTAAAGTACTACAGGTTTCCTTAGGATGCACTACGTTATGATTAGAGTTATTTCAAGAACCAAGCAAGACTGCAAACAACAAATGGTGGATTCCTAGACCTGAAGACCTGCAAAGGAAGTTCCAGGAAGGACAGGAGCCCCTGCCAACCCAGAAGAGGGTGCAAAATAAGAGTCCCCGGTTGAATGAAGACTTCAGAAATGCACCCAAGGAAGATGTCAGCGGGTTCCTGCATGATGCACTGGTGCCCCACGAAGAGAAATTTGATGCAGGTGAGTTTTGGTGCTGGAATACTCCAAAAAGCCTTGGTTCTGGCAAAGTAACTATTGCATCAAAATTACGCTATCTGGAACCAGCAGGGACATGGGGGCCTCAACTCTGTGTGAGGAGGAAGGTGGGGCTCTCAGCACTTTAGACAGCTCTCAGAACACCAGAAAGCACCCACGGGAGTACCAGGACACGGGGACAAAGGAGATACAAAATGCGGTTGGTGCAGTACAACAAAGGAAGGTCCCACGCCGCCGGAGAATAACTCAGCGAGTTGAGCGTTGCAGGATAGAGTGCTAGGGACCTGGGCCAGGCTGTGCATGAAGGAATTTTTGCAAATAGTTCACAGAGGCCTCAGGAGGTGAAGAAGATGTGGTGCACAGGATACTGTCATTCTTAGGGAAGGCAAGGTCTTACCTCCTCCAAATTGGGACAGCAGGACATCAGGACAGTCTGTGTCGATGGGGTCCACCCTCTATGTTCCAAGGAGCAAGCTCGTCGCCAGGAGAGGAGTCCAAGAGAACCAGTCGTAGAAGGTGCCTGCGTGAGCAGGGAAATGACTCCGTCACTTCACAGTAGATTTCTTCGGTCCTTCTGGTGCAGGGTGAAGACCCGGAGTCACCAGAGCGCGCACACCATGGAAACTGTTGCAGTTGCTGTCTGGAGCTGAAGTTGCAGAGGAAAAGTAGTCCTTCTGGATACTTTGTTGCTGTTACAGAGGTTCCTGGAGCCGTCTGCGGTTGCTCCGAGGTCACAGGATGAAGTGGTAGTTGCAGAGGATTCCTGCTGGAAACTTGCAAGTAGAATCTTAAGAGAACCAACAGGAGAGACCCTAAATAGCCTGAAGAGGAGGATTGGCTACCTTATCAGGTATGGACCAAACAGGAGGGATCTCTGATGTCACCTGCTGGCACTGGCCACTCAGAGGCCTCCGGAGTGTCCCCACACCTTGGAAATCAAGATGGCTGAAGTCTGGGACACACTGGAGGAGGTCTGGGCACCACCCCTGGGGTGGTGATGGACAGGGGAGTGGTCATTTGTCCAGTTTCCCACCAGAGCAGGGACTGGGGGTCCCTGAACCGGTGTAGACTGGCTTATGTAAGGAGGGCACCATCTGTACCCTTCAAAGCATTTCTAGAGGCTGGGGGTGGCTACCCCTCCCCAGCCTGTAACACCTATTTCTAAAGGGAGAGGGTGTAACACCCTGCTCCCAAAGGAAATGCTTTGTTCTGCCTTCCTGGGACTGAGCTGCTCAGACCCCAGGAGGGCGGAACCCTGTCTGTGAAGTGGCAGCAGCAATAGCTGCATTGCAAGCCTCAGAGTGCTGGTTTGGCAGTACTGGGGTCCATGGTGGAGCCCCCAGGATGCATGGCATTGGTTCCCCAATACCATATTTGGAATGGGGGACAATTCCATGATCTTAGACACCTTACATGGCCAGATTCCGAGATACAATTGTGAAGCTACATATAGGTATTGACCTATATGTAGTGAACATTTGTAATGGCGTCCCGCACTCACAAAGTCCCCGGAATTGGCCCTGAACTATGGGGGGACACCTTTGCTAGTACAAGGGTACCCTCACACTTAGTAGCTTTGCACCTAACCTTCAGTAAATGAAGGTTAGACATATAGGTGACGTATAAGTTACTTAAGTGCAGTGAAAAGGGCTGTGAAATAGTGTGTGCACTATTTCACGCAGGCTGCAATGGCAGGACTGTGGAAGTTTTTGTCTGAGCTCTTTGTGGGTTTCAAAAGAAATGCTGCAGCCCATAAGGATCTCCTAGATCCCCAATGCCCTAGGTACCTAGGTACAATATACTAGGGACTTATAAGGGGGGTCCAGTGTGCCAACTGAAATTGGTAAATTAAGTCAGTAGCCTATAGTGGCAAATTTAAAAGCAGAGAGTGCATAAGCACTGAGGTGCTGGTTAGCAAAGCCTCAGTGACACAGTCAAGCACTACTGACAACATACTGACCAGCAGGATCCCAGTGAGACAGGCAAAAACATATTGACATACAGGTAAAAATGGGGGTAACATGCCAAGAAAGATGGTAATTTCCAACACCAGGGTACACATTTTTTTTAAAGTGTTTTTGATTTTTTAAATGTTTTTATTTTCATTTACATCTCCAAAAAGGGCATCTGCCATCTTGGATTGGTAAATTGATACAAAAAAACAAAATGATCATCTTGTGATGATGCATGCCTGGTTATGTATGCAGAAGTATGATTCATTATTCTGAGACCACTTTACTCTCATGACACGTGTGCACATACATCATTTTCAATTTTTGCCAATGATTTGCAGCATTAGTGAATAACCATGCATTTTTTGCCTTTCCAATTCTGAACTGCATTGGCAAATAAGAGTGGCAAAGCCGGTACGTCAGCATTGGCAAAGCCAACAGGCAAGACTTATTGTTTTGTCAATTATTCTAACTAAATTAGTTTAGGCCTTTCAGGACAGATGTATTACAATATTGCTCCATCGCAGTGTCACTAACAGTGGTAAACACTGTCGCAAAGTGACGATTTGGGATTTACTTTTCAGACAAAAACTTGTCTTATGCTAACAATGGGCCCTTAGGTAACACAAAGTAGCACTATGTGATGCCTTGCTCTACTTTGTATCAGGACAGCTTTCCCAGGGTGCAACATGGGAGCTCCCATATAACCACCTAAGGAATTTGAAGCATAGCCCTATCTACTAACATTTGAAGAAAGAGCTTTATGACAAAAATTTAATCGTGGCAACCGTACTGTTGGGCAATTTTTCTCCAAATGTTTTAAACTTTAAATGTGTGCTGCACTGCATAGCACACATACAAAGTTGGAATATATTTTCAATATGTCTAAGCATTGCATCTGATTTAGAGTTTGGGGTAACCATACTACAAATTTACAGATGTCTACTGCCTCAGCGGACATCTCTCACCTTTGTTAGGAACATTTGTCATGATGGTTCCAGCCAATTTTTTAAAAGTTTGATGAACAGTACGGTCACTTTCCCTTGGGACCCCTTACACTTTGTGAATGTTTAAAACAAGTTGTTGGGGAGAAGGCAATGGTCACCAGGAACACACCTTCCTTTTAGGAAAATGGGATGCATTTATTTTAACAAAAACAAAGTTCACTTTTTAAAAATATGATCACAGATAGGATGGTCTGCTGACCTCACAGGCCACTATCTTTCTTGATGGATTCCAATCTAGCGAACAGCAATTTAAGACCTTCCACATGAATATGGATGTAGATCAAAAAGTCAGTACACAATTTACAACTGATTTTTATGTGAATGGAAATCTAATTTATCAGGTCCCTTGGTCTTAAGAGGTAATTGTTAAGACAAAGTTGAACTCTAGCAGCCAGTCTAGAAGTTGTCTTTTTTCATTCTGTGTTAGATCTTACTACTTGACATACCTGATCATTTATATTAACATTGCTAGGCCATAGCATAAAAATGTTAAGAAAGATTATGTTTTCAACTAATCAACTGGCATGGATTCTGTGCAAAATATTACAATGTCAAGCAGAAGATTTAGCTATTGATAAGTGAATGTTGTTAAAATATTGAACTACATATATAAGACATTGTTCTGCAATAAGCTATAGAAAACCTTAGTTGGCGCAAGATGTACTAAGAATTCATCTGGCACAAGGGTTGTAATTTGTGCACCAACTTTTACTAAATGCATTCATATTTTGTGAACTGACCTATGTACTCAAAAGTCGGTTCACAAATTACTGAATCACTGTGAGTTACAGTTTGACCAACCTCAGGTCATAAATTGAGACCCTCTATGATTTGCTTTCATCACAGTGATGGTGGCCTGCTGAGGTCAGCAGACCACTGTGTCTATAACTACTTGTATATAAAGCAATATATATATATTTTTTAAATGCAGCTGTTATCCTTAAAGGATGAAGCAATTAGTTTTTGTTTTTTTAATGAAATGTTTCACAAATGTTTTGTATGAGTAAGCAGTGGTACCATTTACCACCATCTACTCCCCAAAAATAATTTTTTCAACATTCACAAAGGGAAAGTGGTATCTTGTGGAACTTTTCTTGCTTGCAAATGGGTTACCACCCCTTTGAAGGCATCAGTAAAATATGAATGGGGATGCACGCTGATAGCAGCATAGAGCGGGGGAGGCCTTGAATCAAGCTCTGCACTATAGTTCCCAGCGAGTTGCTGCACTACATTTCCTAGCATCCCGGTCAGGAGGCTGGGGCTGCATAAACTTGGGTCCTGAGACCCACGGCTTGGGTCGCATGCTAACAGCAGTACAGAGCAGGGGAGGCCTTGAATCAAGCTGTGTACTACATTTTCCAGCGGGTCACCGCACTAAATTTATCACCACCCAGGTCAGAAGTCCAGGGACGGATAAACTTGGGCCCTCAAACCCATGGTGCGGCACGCATGCTGACAGCACTACAGAGTGGAGAGGCCTTGAATCAAGCTCCGCACTACATTTCCCAGCAGGTTGCCACACTACATTTCCCAGTGTCCCAGCCTGGAGGCTGGGGACCCATAAACTTGGGCTCTGAGACCTGCAGCACTGGATGCGCGCTGACAGCAGTACAGAGCGGGAGAGTCCTTGAATCAAGCTCCACCCTACATTTCCCAGCAGGTCACCACACTACATTTCCCAGCATCCCAGTCAGGAGGCATAATCTTGGACCCTGAGACCCGCTGCACGGAATGCACTCTGACAGCAGTACAGGGTAGGGGAGGCCTTGGAATCAAGCACCCCACTACATTTCCCAGTGGGATGCAGCACTACATTTCCTGTGTCCCAGGGGCCGGGGATACATAAAATTGGACCCTGAGGCCGGAGCACAGGATGCACCTGGGCACAGCACAGGCAAAGACTAGGCCCAGCGCGCGCCCATCTGTACCTGTCCGTGACAGGACAAGGCTGGGCTGGGCCCCCACTCAAACCTACTTGTTCTTGTGTCTAGCTTGTGCAGTGAGTGACAGCCCTTTTATTTGTTTTTAAATTATTTTTGGAGTTTGAATGAGCCTGTTATGGCCAGGCTACAGGGGTTAGCCCTCTGCAGCCATCTCGGTGTTCTTGGTGGCTGTTTCTGATGGGGAGGAAAAGGCCATTATGCGGGAAAGTTGTCTGAGTGGATAGCAAGGACCCTGAGAGTTCCACTCTTCACTCTTTTCTGGCCTGAGCTGTGGGGATGGTTTCAAAGGAGGTAGTGTTGGCCAAGAAACGCCTCTCCTGAGAAATGAGCAAACGACTGCAAGTGCTCCTCCAAATGGTTGACTCTCCGAACATGGATACAGGGGATGGCATAGCTGTGGCATCACAGGAGGATTTACAAAGTCCCCCAATGGTGGAAGGGTTTGATGATGTGCCTGAGGGTATCTCTGTCTGTTGCGCTGGTATGGCCTTTGATTCTTCGGCCATGCTCCCTAGTTGCAGTAGCCCACCAACTAAAATGAAAAGACCGTTGATACGAACTGAGAAAAAACCTAGGCCCATATTTATATTTTTTACGCAAATCAGCGCTTGGGCGGATTTGCATCAAAAAGTTTACTGCCATTCCAACGCACCAGCCAGGCGCCTTATTTATGGAATGATGTTAGCCGGCGCTGTGGCCTGGTTTGCGTCAAAATAAATGATGGTAAACGGGCTCTAACCTGACTTGCGCCATTTTTTGACGCAAAACCTCCATGGAAATGACTCCTGTCTTAGCAAAGACAGGAGTCATGTCCCCATGCCCAATGGCCATGCCCAGGGGACTTCTGTGCCACCCAAAAAAAAAAAAATTATACTTACCTGCACTCACCATGGATGGGTCCCCCCATCCATGGGTATCCTCCAGGGGTGGGCGAGAGTGGCAGTGGGTGTCCCTGGGTGCAGGGAAGGGCACACGTGGACTGCTTCCATGGTCTCTGACCATGGAATTGACCCCATCGGTCCCTTAATGCCTGCCCTGACCCAGGCGTTAAAAACCGGTGCAAATCCAACTGGGTGCCATGTTTTAAGGCCCGCCTCCTCTTGTGCATCATTTTGACGCCAGAGAATAAATAAGGTGCACATGCCTTAGAGTCATTTTTTGCACAGGAAAGCCTACCTTGGATGTCATTAGCGCAAGGTAGGTTTTCATGTACACAAAATTACTCATATTCCATAACTTTGGCGCTAGACGGGTCTTACGTCAAAGTGTAAATATGGAGTTGTGTTTGCGTAAAAAAAAAAATGACGCAAACAAAGTATAAATATGGGCCCTAGTGGCTCGGTCTCTATACTTCCGGTTGCCTCTCTTTGTTCCCAGGGTGCGTCTTGCTAAGGGGAGGTCCAGGTTTTTTGTGTAGACACATTTCTGGGCCAAATGAAGGAGATGGTGGACTCCTGTTTGGCACCTCTGAAGGATAAATTACACTCTCTTGAATCAGCAGTTTCTTTGCTGACCTCTAGGTCAGGGGCTCGGCAGGACATACCACGCATCTCAATTGTTCTTGGATCAAATGGTATTGCTAGCTCTCACTCAGAAAAGAAAGCATCTCTGCGGGTTATTCCAGCTTCCCATGAGATATTGATCAGACAGTTCCCTCAGCTATACCATACCATCTTAGAGAATCTTGTCATCCATACCAACTGTCAACCGGTTAGTAAGTCTTCTGGGCCTATTGGGGGTCCAGCTAGAGATCTTTCTACAAATATCAACATCTCCAGGCCTATCCAGGGGAATCAACCTGCAACTAGGGCTGTAGGGGGTGCTAACTCCACTTTAGCTCTGTCTTCTCACTAATGCCCCTTTGTTATCATCTGATTCATGAGAATCCACAGTGCAGCTGAAAAATAAGGTTGGAACTGGTTGGGTAACATTTTTTATTTTAATTCTAGATATTTTGAGGATATGTTGCTTGTTAGGTGGATTGGGTGGGTTGGCCCTTCAGCTAAGATTTGGGAAAAGGGTATTGTATTGTAGCTAACTGTAGGTACCCAGGGTTAGCACACCACCTGATTGCTTCTCGTTCTACAGACCCCTCCTCTTGTGATGCAATCGGGTTAGTTCCCTTGGGTTTTTTCTACAGGCACACACTTCATCAAAATGTTTCTTGTGCTCAAGTTGTGCCTAGCATGCATGGTGCCCAGCCTTTACTTAGCTTGAACAATAGATTTTTGATTTTGTTGGACTTATAGGGCATTGGTTGATCCATAAGCCGGGTTAGCTGCCCCGTTCAAGATGGGTGCTTCTATGGTGGTAAAAAAGGAGGTAAGGTTCTTTCATTTCCTGAAGTGGTTTCTGGTAAGGATTAGTTGTCCCTGTCATCATTCATTTAGTGGAATATTGCAGGGTATAATTCCAAACTCCAGCATGTGCAATGGGTGGGGTATATCTCTGCATTTGATTTAACCCTGCTGCAAGAGACTTGATCAGAGGGGGAAGCTAAATGGGATGTTTTTTAAGATTAGCTATCCCAGCTGCCCATGAACCTGGCTGTCGATCTGGGGGGGCGTAGTGACTCTTGTTCGCATGTCGAACATCTATAGAGCACACCACATCAGGTGTAATCATGAGGGCATTTTAATTGTCTGGGAGGTTTTCCCAACAAATACAATATCTTATTTGTTCATTTTTATAATGCTGTGTGGTTGTCAGGATGTGAAATTACTGCCCTTTTATCTGCCCTGCACACATTGAAATCAAGGATGGAATCTATTTTGAACATATTTTGTGTAATTGTGGCAGGGGACTTTGATGCTAAAATTAATGGTTACCCTACCATAGGCTATCAATTTGATTGAGAAAAGTGTTTTACTACTAGTGAGTCATCCTGGGATACTCAAGCTGTGACATTGACTAAAGCCCTGATAGAGATGTGGCTGATTAATACCTTAGAACTGGTTGTTAATCCAGGGACCCAGGCCCACACTTTTGTTAGTAGGAGGAGGGTACTACGATTTATGTTTTTGTGTCAGCTTCACTGACCCACCTTGCACGGCAAAGCAGGGTCCAAATGCTGGATCTCAGCAATTATGTTCCTCATGTGTTGGCTTTTGACCTCCCCTCCAACATGTTTTTACCAGCTGTCATGGGTCCTGCTGGTTTGGCATTCAAGGATCAAGGTTGGAGGGTGCGTTGGCACCAAGGTGATATTCCCCATGAGTTAGCAACCATGGTGAAAAGTAATTTTAACATGATTGAAGGGATCCTTTTGTCAGGAAATACTTCAGCTGTTGCAGTGATTGATGCACTGGAAAGATTAAACGGTTCCATTAGATCTATTATCAATTCTAGCCTAGGGCCTTCTTGTAAGTCCCAGAGTGGGTGTTTGATAAAAATGTGCCATGCTGCTCGGAAAACCTTGCTCAAGGAACTGAAATCATTTCCCAGATATAGAGTACTTGTGAGTAGGGGTAGGGCTCAGTACAATCTTTCCCTGAAGTCCAGGAAGCTGCAGCTAAAGGAACAGATGTGGTGTGATTTAGTGCATGCATGTTGCACAAAGAATCCATGTCTATTTTGGAATATTGTTAACAAGGGTAGAACTTCTAAGGGGATGTGATGCAATATTTCATCCGAAAGTTTGGTTAGTCATTTCTGCAGCATCTACTCTTCTGAGACTCCTATGGAAGCTGTTCTGGACTCAGGTGACCCTGGCCAGAGTTTGCACATTAGGTTTAGCCTAGACGAGGTGGTTGTCACCTTACAGGAGAGTCCAGTACATAAAGCTCCTGGGCCTGATGCTATTCCAATAGTTATATATAAAGGAGACATTCAGCTGTGGGAAATGTACTAAATGCTGTAATGATGACTGGGATCCCTTCTTCGTGGAAATCGGCCTGCATAGTCCTGGTGTTTAAAAAAGGGAATCGGAGTGGCCCCAAGTGTCATCACCCTATCTAACTTTTAGATTCTTTGGTGAAAACGTTAGGCCCCAATGTTTTACAGCATATTGAGACCAGGGTGGAGGACCAAGATCTCATGAGTAGGGTGCCATATGGGCTCAGGGAAGGTTGGGGACCCAGGAACAGTGTTTAAATCTGTTATTGCTGATTGGCAAATATTAGATCACAAAAAAGGTACTCTTTACCTGGCATTTATGGACCTCAGCTGTGTCTTCAACAAGGTAAATTGGTGTAAATTGTGGGGCTTGCTATCTAAGATGGGATTTTCGAGCCCAATTGTTGAGCTCTTTCGAAAGCTCCACTCTGGTACTAATGCATTTGTGAGACATGGTATAAAAGGTGAATGCACAGACCCCTTCACCCTCCACAGAGGGGTGAGGCAGGGCTGTATTCTTGCCCCCGTAGTATTTCACTTATATTCTAATGGCTTGCATGACTTCCTAGGGGATAGATGTAAGGATGTTCCCAAAATTAATGGGAAGACTGTGCGGGCTTTGGTCTATGTAGTGTTGGCTCGCACTATGAATGCTCTACGAACTGCGGTAAATGCTTTTGTGGAGTTTATGACCAACCTAGATTTTGATGTGAATATTAGAAAAACACACTATATGGTTTATGGAAAGGCTCAGAGCAATCGAGGGGTTGTGTCTATAAAGGGTCAAATCAGTAGCCGTGTGCACAGTGTCCTCTACCTTGGGGTGAATTTTTATGATAAAGGTCTTTTAGTCCTCTGCATTACTAGGCTCTGCTCATGTTTTAATACTGCAGTGGGTGCACTTTTGACTCTTGAGCCAGGGTTGGGAATAAGCCTATTCTACCCCTACTTGAGGTGTATAGGCGTAAGTGCTTTCCGATTTTATTGGAAGGGTCCTTATTTGGGAGTATTGCAGCAGCACGATGCCTCAAAAAGAAGAGAATGGTTTTTGTACAAGGTTACTAGGTGTTGGGCCAAATATCCCTGGGTTTTGTTTGCATCAGGAATTGAACCTGGGGTTTGTAGAAGATAGTATTAAGATTGTTCCACTTCTTCTGCGAATTTCTGTTTGGACCAATGAGCGTGCCTCCCTAAATAGGGAGGAGATTCATAATTGTTTGGCCTGTGACTCTCTTCAGGCCATTCCTTGGTCACAATATATTAAATGCACTGCTTCACTGTTGAGTCGTCCGGAGATGTTTAACTCCCTGAAGTGTAAGACGATCTGATAAGCGTTGGGTTAAGGAGGAATTTAATAAACTTATCATGGGTGAAAGTGATTCCATTGAACTTATGAAACTGTCAGTGCTGGACTTTTTAATGATTAAGATAATTTCGGGGCCTGAGTCTTATTTATTGGCGCTTCCGAATGTGTAGGAAAGGGTGCTTATCACCCAATTTAGTTTCGGCTCAATGAGATGCAATTTGTACTTTCGGCTTGGCCAGTACAATCCAAACAGTATTCTTATTTGCCCTTGTGATGCTGTTTCTCATCAGACCTTGCTCCATTCTACTCTTTTTTGTGAGTTTAATGCTCCTTTCAGATGGAGGTTTTATTGCCCATATTGAAGAGCAAGAGGTTTTTACAGAACTGCCCAACTTATCTTTACTTGCATATGGTGTCTGATGAATTAGTTTGCTGTGTCGTTCGGACTGTTTTTTAAATGAGCTATTCTCTGGCGTAATTGCGTCAATTTTCAAATGTTTTTCTGTTAAGTTCTTATTCTTGTTTTATATGTTTTGGTATTCTTTTAAATAATTTTATTGTATATCACATGTTTTATGGTTATATTTGTATAACCAAGTAAAGATGAATTGAATTGAATTTAATGTTCTGCAACTGAACTTCAGTTGCAAAACATAAATACATGCCATAAGGAATCAGTATTCAGAAAGGACACCCAAAACACGCCCCTCAGCCAATGCTAAAATTCTTTGCACATCTGGTCCATGGGATCTACCTAAGAGACCTCTATTACCATTTGCTTCCAAGCAGGGAAAGGCAGCATGTAATTAACAGTGCTCAAGCTCAATACATTGGAAATTTCAAACATGGTATTTTTGTCTTCTTTTAGCCTAAAGACTGACAAATTGAAAAAGTCTTAGAAATCGTAAACACCCTTTCCTAATTCACCTACTGTTTTTGCAGACCAAGACAACATATCAATTCAGGTCAAAATTGAAGGATGCAGAATTGGGTCCCTTGTTTTGTAATAATTCACCAGTACAATTTTCCTCAGATATATTTCTCCTGGAAAGCTTGTAAAAAAAAAGGGTCGGACAAAGACAAATCATTCTTGAATCAGGTGTGCAAACCCTGATATGGTATTGTGGGCCCTATGTACAAAAAATAGAAATTGAGGTTTTCTAGGTGCGATTCTTACCGAATTAGGAGATCACAATTCCTAACGTACAAAACAAATACAAATAAAATTGCAATTCCTAATGTTTTTGCAAATAGACCTACCTCATGAATATTAATGTGGTAGGTCAAACTTTACAACCAA
This sequence comes from Pleurodeles waltl, assembly GCF_031143425.1. Lineage (NCBI taxonomy): Eukaryota > Metazoa > Chordata > Amphibia > Caudata > Salamandridae > Pleurodeles > Pleurodeles waltl. The sequence continues at coordinate 442,614,992 of NC_090451.1, forward strand.
ATTGCAACTGCAGTCATCAAATTGATCATTGCCTGCTAAAGTCAGCAGATCAACCTGTCTGTCATTGCTTTTTAATAAAACTAACTTTTTTTTAATGCAACCTGTTTGCATTAAAGGAAATCGGGATGTGCTTAAAAAGAAAAAATGAAACTTTGAAGTTTCATTTTTTTTCAGAGAGGGCAGTGGCTCATTGGACCCCTGCTTACTCCTAAATGATATTTGTTTCCATTCTCAAAGGTGAAGAGGCACCACTAGAATGCCTCCCCATTTGCGAATGTGTTACCACCTCCTTCAAGTAGTTGGTGATGTATTAATGTTTCACAAAAATTGAAATTTGGTTGCAGCCATTAATCCATACCATTCAAATTTGTTTTTTGGAAGGGACACCCAAAACATGCCCCATCCCAACACTGAATTTCAATCAAGTTGTGAGTCAGTAAAGTGTTACAGAATCACAATTTCTGCTTTGAGCATATGTAAAAGCATGTTTGCAGTCTGATACAGCCTGATCAAGCTGTTACAACTGCAAAATATTTTATACATATTGCCCTTTATTGCTTGTTGCAAACTGCAGAATTTGGACCTTACAGTGCTGGTTTGTAACCAGTGGAGCACAACAAACAAAAAAAAAAAGATTTATTCAAAATGATGCTTTAATACTCTTAGGTTATTCCGAACCTTAACCATAACCAGAACAGTGATAACAAAATGTAAAGAAGGTTAGCCATAATCAAATGTTAAATACTTTTTCAAATACCATGTGAAACTAATCAGACTGTACACAATGTACATGTTCAATGATATAACTTCAGAACCAAAAGCTCAAACCACAAATTATGACTAAGAGCAAATCTGTATGCTTTAACACTACAGTAAGGTTGGTCATGAGCCTATCATTCTAAGTTCACTTTCCCAGTTCCTAAGGTCACTTCATTGCAGTTCATGTATGTAATTTCCAAATTTATGATACCTGAACTGATCAAGAGGTATCCCTTTTGTTTTTAGTTTAATCCCAGAGAATAACAAGTATTTCTCCATATAATTGGGTGCATATTTCTCATGGATTTACATCACCCTTGCACCACTCAAGGGGGTGTAATGGTGACAGAAAAGCTAAGTGTGATTTATCAAACCACTCAAGGCTACCTTTCATGGCCCTGAGTAGCTTGATAAATCCAGAGTAACGAAAGGCAGCACAAATCTCTGCCTTGCGTAGCTCTTCCCCAGGGAAGCGTCCTATGGGTGGAGCATGAGTGTTCCCACACATCAATCCCTGGATTTTGGCGTATTTTGAGATTTACCAACACTGGTAAACTTGGGAATGCATCAAAACGCTACACCTTTCCAGGGGAGGAGCAAAAATGAGAATTACCCTCATTTCTCCTAGTTGTTTCATCTTTCTCAATGTGATGCATAATGCCTCTGAGAATTGTTTTTGGGCAGTAAGGTGCCCCTTCCTACACAGAAACAAACCTGCCTGAAACACCGGAACCCTTGCATGATGGTGCAAGTATTTCTGTGTTGGTGCAAGGCAGCACGCTGTGCAGCAGTGCAAGGAAAGGACAGGAATGCGCTGTATCATTTTAAATATGGCACATTCCTACCCTCTCATGCAGTGCAGCAAAGTGCTTTGCTGTGCTGCACTGTGCTGCATGTAACAAATATAAGTTTGCCTCTTGGTGTGAGGTTTTCAGTGCAGGACAGAATCATTCTCTCTAAATATTCCAGGCACAGTGGTCAGGTGTGAGAAAATTAATTATTAATTGGGATGGGTGCTAGTCCACCACAAGAAATATGGCCACTATCGTGTTAGGTCCAGTTAAAGGTTTTAGTAATTTAAACCTGAGCTCAATCCTAGTGGCTATGGCACAGGGCAGAGAGGCTTAACTGAGGAAAATATGTAAATACTTTGGAAGCACCAAAACAGCTAGAAAGTCAAAAACACAACACACAAATACCACTCCAATGTATAAGCATAGTGGATATTCAATGAGCAAAATTACATCAAAATGAAAATGATTCAATGAGGGAAGAACCTAATCTGGAGATATGGATGTTTAAATATTTAAGTGAAAATACCAGCAAAAAGTGCAAAGAGTGAATATGAGCCAGTTGTTACAGCAGACTGTGACTTAGGCACGATTTCAGGGCCCAACCCTTGGGTTTTAGGGGCACATTTATGAGAAATACATGCAGTGCAACACTACAAGTCTCCTTGCTGCACTACACTAAGTGACAGGGAAAGGGCCGGAATGTGCTGTATTTAACTCAATACGGGGCATCCCTGCCTTTTCACTTGTGATGGCTCTCTTTTGTCTGACTAGCACCAATGCAGGCACCCTTTCACCATGATGCAAGGGTGCCTCTTTGGCATGCAGGATTGTTTTGGTGCAGAAAGGGGCACATTCCACACAAAACAATACCCTGAGTCATATTCCTCTATCTATGTGTGCTGCAGAATGCAGCACATATAGAAAGAGGAAGTAACAAAGATAAAGATATTTCTCCTTGTTACGTCCTGCATGGGAAGGTGGAGCATTTGGGCACATTCCCAGGTGTACCAGTTCTGCTAACTCTGAGAATGCGTCAAATTCCATGGGGGTTACATGAGAATGCATTGGCCATAGAATGGCTTTCCATGGCAGAGTAAGGCAACACAGTGATTTGTGCTGCATTGCTTTACTCCAGATTTATGAAGCCACTCAGGGCCACACAAAGTTGCCTTGCTTTGCTTCATAAATTGTTTTTGGGGTGAGTGTCATTCACTTTTCATGTTGTGTGGTGCAAATGTGACACAAACCCCCCCATCAATATACCCCTAGTTCTCAAAAATGGTATTCCACAATCTTCAGCATGGCAAGGCAGCAGCCTGTAGTTAAAGAGGGATCAAGGGGTGGGATAATCATTGGATGCGGCCCCGGTGACGTTGTTGGTTTTTGGCTTGAAGCTCCGAACAGGATAAATTCACATTTTGCACTAGGGAAGTGCTCTCTCAAACCGGATACTTTTGGTGCCTTCACCCGGTGAACATTTTCACCTTTGAACTTAGGGGGTTATTCTAACTTTGGAGGAGGTGTTAATCCGTCCCAAAAGTGACGGAAAAGTGACGGATTTACCACCAGCCGTATTACGAGTCCATTATATCCTATGGAACTCGTAATACGGCTGGTGGTATATCCGTCACTTTACCGTCACTTTTGGGACGGATTAACACTCCTCCAAAGTTAGAATAACCCCCTTAGTCTCTATTTTGGAGCTCAGATTATTCCAGTGGGGCAAGGCTGAGGATTGTAACTGAAGAGAGCTCCACAACACCCCATACTTTCTTGGCAAGATCCTCCTGCATCACATTTGCTGCTATGAACAATCTCCGAGAAGGAGAAACCTGTTTCTTCGTTCCAGCAGAAATGCACCTTGAGAAGATTGAGATGGCCAGTTTGACCCTGTCCTCTGAAGGCCTTTTATGTTTCTTAGTCCCAGCTCTTTCTTGGATGATATGAGGAGAACAGTTTGACACAGCTGGGGTACCAGGACCTATGGAAAAGCATTTGAGGTCAATACTCAGTCCATCAAAGGCCATTAGCAGAGTCCAAGTCAGGTCTTGAGTGTATTGGTTAGCTGGACTCTTCTGGGAAAATGCATATTGCAGCTTAATGTAGTCCTGTAACTTATATAGAAGGTCATCCAACTGTCCTTTGGAGTCCACTTCTTTGTCCGTAGTACATATGGGGGCAGGTCCAGCCTTCAGGTACAGTCCTTCTTCAGTCTTCCACAGGCCCAAATTGTTTTGAGAATATTAATAAGTCACATATATGTAGGCCTTTTAACCCACACCCTTATTCATCAGTTTATTGAGCTTTTAATTAATATTGCAGAGTCCAAGCAGAAGAAATCAATAATGAATATAATAGTACATCCAAGTATTTTGCTATGGAACCAGCCTTGCTATAATAAAAATAGCTTGTAGGTGCTACTCACTGTAAAGGCATGCTAATTTGAAATTTGTATTTATCCAACGTTTAAATACCATGCTCCCTGTCTTGTTGGTTAAAAGGCCTACATATGTGTGACTTATTAATATTTAAAAGGACATTTTTTCTCTTGTCAGAAAGGGTTAATTTTGACATATTAGATGCAGTTTAAGACTACAGCCACCAGGAGACTGTGGCAGGTCTGGACCCATGTTTACATGGTCATACTAGTGGCTACTACATTAATGCAGTTGTCCATTGGTACCATGTTACTTTCCACGCCAAATATATTAGCCAATTCAATATATTTTAGTAATCAGAGCACATGTCTGATTAGCATCATCACTGTACAAAAAGATGAGCGTGACCATGCGAAAAAGAGCCCATTTTCCCCATTAGGGTTCTGCAGCAAACTTACGATGTGCATCACCACTTGTCTGGAAATAACAGAAATCCTTGCTGCCAAAAACAAGGGTGAGGATCAGGGCCATCACTTCCAGATGGTGAAGTACATATTTCAACCTTAAAACACTAAAAATGGGTAATGCAACATTAAAAGAAGAGGCTTCTTATATGTATGCATGAAGCATTTATTGAGATGTAGTGTTCTTTAACGTCTTATATCTTCAGCACGTTTAGCATGGTTGGGTCGGCCCTGGTAACACAGCAATGTTGTTTCAGATCTTGTGTGTGTAAAAGTAGAAGAACAGTCACCTTGGTTTTTCTATTTCACCCTTCTTCATTCCCAGTTAGATACAGTCCTGGCCGTGGATGTGTCAAGAACCACTGAAAATTGAGAGCTTGTCAAGCAGGTAGGAGGGGTACCGGTTGTAATGGCTTTGTAGATGATGTGTTGGTTTTTAAGATGTACAGGCTGCATAGTGAGCCAGTAGAGTTCAATCTAGATGGGCATGATGTGGAAATATTTCTTCAGGCCAATGATGAGTCATGCTGCACCATGTATGATGCCTTTAAGGAAGTTAGTGCTATGTCTAAAAGCTTGTGGGGTATTATGTTGCCATAATTGAGGTGCAGGTCTTAGGAGGGATTGAACTGCAATCATTTTCTAGGAGGAATGCATTTGTTTTATTCATTAGAGAGGGCTGGTACCAGGACAGCTTGGTTTTCTTTCTGATGTGTTCCTTGAGGGTGAGATCAGTGTCCATGGTGAATCCAAGTGATTTGACACTGGGTGAGTATTGGGTTTTGAATCTGTTCAGGTTCATGATGTGATGTCTGGTTTGGCTCAGTTGCTGTTTCTTGTTGTTGATGAATAATAGAAATTCTGTCTTGGTGGGTTGGGCTTCGGGTGGGTGCTGGACATCTAAGCCTGGACAAGATGCAGGCAGTAGCTGAGATATGGAATGCTTGGAGTGGAAGAGCCTATCAAGTAGAGTAGTGCCATCTGAGTATTGGTAGATTGTGATGGTCCTATTTGTGTGTACACTCCTCAGGATCTCCATATACATTCTGAAGATGATATGATACCAGATGGAACACTAGTTGACCTCAAATAGGGATGTACAGAACCCTGGGGGTGCTCATGTGAATGAACTGGTGTTTGTTGGATAGAAAGGAGAATCACCAGTGAAGGATGTTGACAGTGAATCCCATTCCAGGCTTGGTGTGGATGAGGTGGGGAAACTGACAGTACCAAAGACAGTTAAGAGGTTTATCAGAAGGGAGGAGTCTAATTTATCTTTAGTCAGTACGGCACTGATTCTGATTTGTAATATAGCTGTCCCAAGTGCTGCAGCATTATCTGAAGCCTGTTTGGCAGTCAGGCAGGAGATGCTTATCATGAATGTGACCTATGAGTTGTGAGTGGCCTGGTTTTACTGTGATTTTGCTTATGGAAGGTAAGGTAGTATTAGGCGGACATTTTGGGAGGTTATTGTGGTCTATAATTGGTTTTCTTCAGGTTTGAGAGGATCTAGCCTGTTTGAGAGCTTCTGGGTAAATGATTTAAGTAAGGAAGGTGTTGATAATGGTGGTTAGGGATGAGAGGGCTTCTCCAAATAGCACCCTGATGAAAGACATTTGTTGGACATCATGAGCCAGATTTTAGAAAAGTGGCACGGCACCAAGTTCAACACTACTTTTCTTGCACCCTTTAGCACCCCCCTATTTCCACCATGTATGCGCTGTATCTAAGATACAGCGCACCATGGCAGTATTTAGGGAACTAGCATCAGAATGTTTGACGCTATTTTGGAGCTTTGCAGGATTAGAGTTAAAAATGTTGATGCTAATCCTGCAAAGCCCATTGAGGCCCATTGTAAACAATGGTGTACCTCCTTTTAACGCCTGCTCTGAGCAGGCGTTAAAGTGCTGGAAAAAAGACACAAAGCAATCTCTTAGATTTCTTTGTGCCATTTTTTGCCCCTCCCCCAAGCGGATACAGGCATAATGTAGTGCAAATGGTTACAAAGTGGTGCAATGCATGCATTGTGCCACTTTGTAAATATGGCGCAGGGAAAAGGCCTCTTTAGCGCAGCCTAAGCGTCATATAAATGACGCGAAGCTAAGGTGGCACTAGGCCCTCTTAAATCAGTTTGCAGGAGGATTCTTTGAGGGGGTTCAGGATAATGGCAAAGTGTATGAGAGGCAGGGAGTTGAAAAATGTCCATTGTGGATTGGTAAGTGTCTGAGTAGGAACAGATTTGCTGTTGTCTTCATACTGTCAGATGTTCCGTATTTTTTCATTGAAGAAGTGGTTGATGGCATTGTTTGTGGAGTGAGGGATTAAAGTGTCAGGCAAAGGTGTGATGCAGTGTTTGTCTTATAAAGCATCTTTCTCATGTTAATGTTGTTAATGATATTGGTACAGAACTGGCTGATGTACTGGCTGATGTGATGGATTGCCTGTCTATTGCACTGAGGGAATTCAATATTTCTAAGGTCATTAGATGTTTTAGTTTTTTTCAGTTCCAACTGGATGATTGTGATGTCAAGAAGACGAGGTGAGGTTGAAGATTTTGCATTTGGAGACTGCCAGTTGGGTGTCATGCTGTGCCATGTTAAGTGTGTCTATGAGGTTGAGGAGGATAGCGCTTGCATTTTCATTGAAGTAATGTCTATCATTTTCAAGTCCCAGGAGAGGTTGGTTTGGTGCACACTAGGGAAGAGGTGTTAAAGAGGTCAGCGAATATATTCATCAAGTCCTTTTTCTGTCCAGGAGACCTGCGTATGTAGTAGAAGGTGGCCGACTGATTCAGGGATAATACGAAGTCACAATGCAGGAGTGCCATGGAGCTTTGTGCTGTTTACTTGCCTAGGACACAACATCTGTACTTATGGTTGATGACTATGGCTCCTAGCTTAGTCGTGGGTTACACATGCTAAATGCTATAGCCTGTGGGACCTAGTATATGTCAGATGTGTGAGGATGTGAGCATGAGACTTTTGCATGATGAAGAGTATGTGAAGTTTTGATAAGTGATGTGCTATGCATTGTCAAAAGCACACAGCTCTTCAGAACTTATGCTAAAGAGCATAAACCGGAATATGCGGTCAGTAGCCTGAGGTGTGTGGTGGTTAGTGGGATGTTTTTGAGGTTCAGTCTTGGTATTATGAGGATGGATTGTATGTGTTTGTATGTGTTTGTTCTATATCTAGATCTGGTTGTAGGGATGGACAGTGAGGATGCTGAGCTGAGGACGTAATGAGATCTTATCTGTAGAAGATTTCTGAGGCTCCAGTGGACAAGGGGTTCTAGCAAATGAGCCTTCTTGGCCTAAACAAGCCCAAACAGGCAATATTCTTGTCTATGTATGCATTAACTGGGGATGCACAGGAGTGGGGATGCCCTGAAAATTCTAGCTTCTTCTCGTGATGTTGCTTTCTATAGAGATTGGGGAATGCAATGCTGGTGTTTCCAGAAGAGTTGGATGCTGGATGTGAGAAAACCAGCTCAAAGGTTCCCACGAAAATCATAATTTAGCGGGCCCCAATTGCGACAACTGTAGCTTTTCACTTATGGTGTCCTCGGGCTCCTGTACTGCAGACCGTCAATCTGGAAACCAAGTGACTGTTTTAGCATTTGACTCTCAACATAATGAAGCAGAACAGTCAAAGGCTTACTCAGGGAGGTGCTCTTATATAGACACCAAGAACTCGATTACACAACAATTAGCACTCAAAAAAATCAAAATTGGGTCAATGCTTTTTCTTAAAAAAGGAAAGAACTTTAACACATGAAAAACTCAATAGAATGACCAAAATTTAAAAATGTAAACAGACGGGGTGGAAAAACCAATGGAGCCATCGTTAAAAGGATCTTGCAAACTACTTGTGGCGCACAACAATAAAAGGTCATAAAGCTTAAAAAAAGCCTAAATATAACCTAGATCCCCTTGTTAGATTCACCTCTAGCGGTCTGCACACCAGCAGACCCTAAAGCTATAATACCACCATAGATGCCTAAGGCTAAAATATAATATGCAATTAATACATTTAAGTCCCACTGTATTTGCTATAAGAAGTCCCCGTCTATTCAACAATAGACTATAAGCTATTCAAGAATACTCAACATTCCACTAGCAAAGAAAATGTCTCCCAGGTTTATAGATTTAATGACCCAGGTGGTGATATGATAAACATCAGTACAGTGCTATTTGGGTTTTAGTGAGGGTCTTCTGCTCTCTTGGTAGCCTGCAATCATAACAAAAAGTATTTGGTGGTGCACCTGCCCTTCCAGAGGACCCCAAGAAACACTATGCAAATTTCGAAAGCCCTCACAGGACACTCTAGGCTTTAGTCACTTTTATTGAATCAACAGCCAGTGCAGCTAGTAAATATTTCCTTTCTTTTTAAAACTGCCCGATTCAGCAGAAACACCAGCACCTGCACAAGTTGTTATTCTCTCTACTTGTGCACCCCTGGGTTACTTTGTTGCTATATGCCAACCACACACATCACCCCCTGCACCAAACTGTTTTCTTCAGTCTGAAGTTATATTCCTCACATGTGATTCTGTAGTTGCTCTGTGATCTCTTCCATTGCCCTTCTTCCTTAGTTCTCACACCTTATCCAGTGTGTATGTTTCCTGTTGGTTCACACCCCTGTCTTCAGGCTCTCCCAAGCCTCCCAGTGGTCAGCATACTCTCCTTATGCAGCTATCCATTGTAGACTGCATTTACCGCTGATTCTTACAGATATCCAGCCAGTCAGCTCACCTGCCATACCTACTTTTTGTTCAATTATACCTCTAACCAGTGGGTTTGTATGCCCAGCACCAACCACTAGCATATTAAGACCTGCTGTACATCATGCTAGAGTTTCCTGCTGCCACGCCCTTGTTCCTTGCCATACTTCTGTGAGTTTGCTGTCCAAAAAGAGTTCAAGGCTTGAAGTGTTCAGCCACTAAGCTGTAAGAATCTGTGTGATCTGCCAGTTTCTGAAAAGCAAGGCCATATCAATTATACATGTTATAATAAAATTGAACGGATAAACCACATCTACTTTAATAGTACCGTCAATTTGGTCCCATTGGATGCCTTGCTGTGAGACTTGTACTTTTAAAGTTCATAGAACCAGCACAAAGCAAGCAATGACTTTGAACTGTGTGGGATCCTCTGAATATTAAGGCCCAGATTTACCAAACGTTGGTGCAAAGCAACCCAGCAAGACAACCTGCTGCACTGTAATGTGTCAAATGAGAAAGCAGGAATATGCCATATTTAATGAGATAGTATACTTTCTGCTCTTCCTCTGTTCTGGCGCACTATGTGCTGCCTATTGGCAACAAAAGCATCTTGCGCCATTGTGCTGGGATGCCTGCATTACAGGCACAGTTGTTTAGTTGCAGGAAGGAATACCCTGCTGCACAAAAACAATGCTGATGGGAATTTTCCTCTTACTATGTGTACTGCAGAATGTAGCACACATAGAAAAAATAACTGGGAAAAGTAGGTATATTTCCTCTCTTTTGGGAAGGGGTACCATCTAGCAGACTCCCAGTAGTAGATCTGAGATTGGGAAAAATTGTCCTCTGGCCTAGCAGGCTATCGCTTACCTATCAAAGGACGGAAAACAAATTACTCTTCATTTAAAGGGCTTGCACATATTCAGTAGACATTCACTTCTATGTTATTTTAAAATTCATATTGGATTCCTAATTTGATGACAGAAAGAAACGCAGTGCGTTTTATGTGCGAGCCCATGATTCAATTTGACGTTCGTGTTATTCACGCGTCGGCCAATACTCGCTTTCTACTGAATATTTTTTTTGTTCATTTTTTGAACATTGATTTTCTACTTGTCATAATTTAGCAGATAAGCATGTAAAATTCTGTCTCTCTCAAACAACGGCAAATAGCCGATATCTGCAGCTGAGCTCTGCATTTTAAGTTGCTGTTTGAGGAGGCGGCTGTGGAAGGAAGTCAAGCTCTATCACCGTCTGCAGCAAGAAGTTCACCTCACTAATGGGCATATATCAAAATATGTTCGTTCAACTTTGTACGCCTACCGCGGGATATAAATGATAAAGGAGAAGGGACTTCATTTTGTCATTCTCTTCAAATATCAGGTTTTATTAAAGGAATCATTTTTCTCAATCACAGGTGCACAGAGTAGGGAGTGACTGACATATTCATGTCCTCTCTTTGATAAGTCTACTCTCCTGACATTTCCACACGTACTTTCATAAACGAGCATCAATTTGTCTTGCTCTTAAGAGATCTTTCCCATGCATCCCGGCAATCTGAGTTTAAAATTATGCTTGCAGCTTCATGATCCAGGGAGCGATGAAAAATCGGGTCCATATTTATGGCCTCGTTTGCATCGCTCTTGCACCAGGCAGCATGGTGCAAGAGCCACGCAAAGCTTAAGTGAGATTTATGTAGCCACGCAAGGCCACCTTGCGTAGCCCTGTGTGGCTTCATAAATCTAATGTAATGTAACACAGTGCAAATCGCTGCTTTACATTACTCTGCACCAGGAAGGTGTTTCCATGGCTGTTACATGGGTGATCCCATGCAACATCCATGGATGTTGACGCATTCCCAGATTTACAAGCACTTGTAAACCTGAGAAAGTGCCAAAACGAAAGGGGTGTAACGGAGAAAAATATATTTAGCTATCCTCGTTCTTTCCTCTATTTGTGCTGCCTTCTGCAGCATTCATGGAAAGAGTGAAAAGCCTACCAGGGTTGTTTTTGTGCAGGAAGGTGTCCTTTGGTGCACAAAAAGAATCCTGCATGCAACGGGGTCTCCCTTCCACCTTGGATCAAGGGTGCCTGCATTGGCACTAGGCTGCCAGTGCAGGGAGAAAGGACACAAATGTGCAGTATTGGATAAATACGGTGCATTTCTACCCTTTCCCCATGACACAGGGCAGTGGCACAAGGTGACTTGCTGCACTGCCTGGCACCATAAAGCCAATAAATAAGAGCCTCATTGTTGACACCTTGCACTCTGCATCTAAAATCACCTATAATGGGTTAATATATTCGATTTATTCTCAAATGCAAAGGTGCATATTTATTAATATTTTATGCAACCAAGCGGAGCAAGTGAGGTTGCTGTGATGAGTGAAAGGGATGAAACAGGACAGCACCATCATTTCAATGATATGATACAGCTCTGCTCTGCCCCAGCACTGTTGCACTTGTAGCACCAACACAAGTACCCATGCATCATATTTTCAAAAATTGTGTTACATGACATTCACAAAATCTTTATGAATTTCTTAGGCACAACATGTTTTCCACAACTTTTTTTCTGAAGACAACTGGTTTGAGCAGTAGTACCTGATGTTATTTTGCAAGACTTTTCATTCAAAACTACAAACTCTTGTTCAATATTTATATGAGGTAGCTTAAACCGAATTTCACTAAGGATGAGATACAAATTTCTGGTTGGAAATACTGGTCACAAATAAGGAGCAGTATTTTGCAAGCAGTAAACATTTTAGGAGCCAACATATGTACTGACAAGTCAGTTCTTAAAATTTCAAAAAGAAGTGGGTTACAATCCAACCTACCCCCTGAAAATGAGTGAGGTAGGTTGGATTTTGCCACTGACTACAAATGGAGGTCATCTTAGGGATGGTGGGCTGCTGGACTCAGCAGATCACCATGTCTGCAATTTCTTTTGAATAAAGCAAGCTATTTTTTTTGGAAATACAGCCAGTTATCTTTAAAGGAAACAGGGCTAATTTATCAAACTCCTTCCATGCTGAGGATGGAACAGTTCCGTCCTCATTCACAGTGCTTGTGTGCTGAGGATGGAACCATTCTCTCATCAGCACACAAACAGGAAATCCCTCTGGTGCAGGCTCCCCCCTTTTTTTAGCCAGTTTAGTCTCTCTGTCCCGTCCCCCCCCCCACGGGGGTAAGGTGGGGGCAATAGCCTCCAATCTGGGGGAGCAGAAAGTCCTTTAGACACCAGGGATATTTTGTAATAATATGTAGAAGTTGGGCTGCCCAAAATGGACATGCACCAGCCTCTCCCCCAAAATAATGAGAAACAGTCTTTCTGCCTCCCCTGGGAGGTAAATGGGGGTAATTGGTCCTGATCTGCCCCGAGGGGGGGTAGAAAGCCCATTAGACATCGGAGTATTTATTTTTTTAATAAGAGCAGTGGGCGCTTCCCACAATGGGCAAGGCATTGTCCCTAACCGATATATAAATGAGGACAAAAGTCTTTCTGCTCCCCTGGGGGGGCAGCTGGGGACACTAACCCCGATCTTCCCACCCAGGGTAGCAGAAAGCCCAGTAGGCACCAGGGATTCATTTTTTAATACGTAGGGGTTGGGGTTGCCCAAAATCGGTATGTCAGTGCCCCTACTCCCCTCAAACAAAAATGGGCACAGTCTTCCTGCCCCCTCAGGGGTGGGTAGAAAGCCAACTAGACACCAGGGATAATTTGTTTTGTTAGTGTAGGGATGGGGGCTGCTCAGAATGGGCATAGCAATGCCCCCACACACCCAAAAAAGGCCACCGTCTTTCTGTTTGCTGCTGGGGGGTATGTGGGGATTACTACCCCGATCTGCTCCCAAGAGGGCAGAAAGTCCACTGGATACCAGGGAAGAATGTTTGTAAAAAAAAAGAGGGGTGAGGCATGGTCATGCTGCCACCCCAAATAAATGGAACCAAATATTTCTGCCCCCGATGGGCAGTGGGATATTTGCAGACAGCCCACTAGACGCAAGAAAATAAAAAATAAAACAAATGGATGCATGGGGCTGACCGCCACCCTGGGCATGGTTATGCCCCCCCTACTGAAGCGGGTAACAATCTCTCTACCCCCCTTGACTAAAGCATCTTATCCAAATGGCAAGCAAGAGGACATTTGACTCTTTTGGGTTTTGATTTTACATATGGGCCAAGAGAGCTTGGCTAACTCCCAATATCGTACCTATTGCACTTTTTGGACCTGGAAAAACCTACCAGACCCAGACATTTCTGAAAATGAAACCTTTGGCAGACTCCAGGGTGGTGTGCTTCATGTGCATGCCACACCATTTTCTTACCCGCAAAGCCCTGCAAATCACCAACTTTGCCTAAAATCACACATGTTCCCCTACATTTCTGACATAAACTTCTGAAATCCTCAGGAATCCACAAAATTCCCACCACCTAGCATTGCCCCATCTGTCCCATTAAAAAAATCTCCCCCATTTGTCTGGGTGCCCAAATGAGGGTCATCCTAAAAACATATGAAAAAACTGTCCTTTTGGATCTGCTTTGGTTCCCCCTGAATTTCTACCTGTTTTTGGGTCTTCCCTGTCGCAGGTACTTGGCCCACTTACACAAGTGAGGTATCATTTTTTATTGGAAGGCTGAGGGGAACTTTGAGTGGTAGGATATTTATGCTTGGATGGTGATCCCGCAGTGAAATGTGAGAAAGTGTGACTTTTAAGTTAAATTTGAGGTTTGCAGGGGATTCTGGCTACGAAAGCGTTGGGGATCCATGCAAGCCACACCTCCCTGGACTCCCTCAGGTGTCTAGTTTTCAGAAATGTCTGGGTTTGGTAGGTTGTCCTAGACAGCTGCTTAGCCTGGGACAAAAATGCTGGTGCCCCCCCCTTGCAAAAACAGGTAATTTTGTGATAGATACTTTTGATGTATCCACAATATGTTTTGGGCCCTTCCCTGTCACAGCCACTTGACCCACCAACGCAAGTGAAATAGCATTTTTATCAGGACACCTTAAGAAATGCTGAGTGGTAGGCAATTTGTTACTCCCCTCAGATTCCAGAACTTTCCATCACAGAGGTTTCTAAGGGATTCAGGGTAATAGAACTTGGTGAAAGCTACACAAGTCATCACAACCTAGATTGTCTAGGTGGCTAGTTTGCACCAATGTACAGGCTTCCCTAGGTGCCAGCTGAGCTAGGGCCCAAAATCCACAGCTAGGCACATTGCAAAAAAAGGGCCAGATTTGGGAGGAAAAATGTGATGTGTCCACATTGCGCTTTGGGCCGTTTTCTGTTGCAGGCAGTAGTGCTACCCACACAAGTGAGGTATCATTTTTGTCAGGAGACTTGGGGGAATGCTGGGTGGAAGGAGGTTTGTGGATCCCCTAAGATTCCAGAACTTTCCATCACTGAAATTAAGATATATTTTGTTAGGCAAAGTTTGAGGATTGCAGGGGATTCTGGGTAACAGAACCTGGTGAGAGCCACACAAGTCACCCTATCTTGGCTTCTCCTGGGTGTTTAGTGTTCCAAAATGTACATGCTTGCTAGGTTTTTCTAGGTGCCAGCTGAGCTAGGATCCAAAATTCACAGCTCGGCACATTGCTAAAAAAGCATCAGTATGGGTTGAAAAATGTGATGGATCTATGTTGAATTTTGGGCCATTTCCTGTTGAAGGACATAATCCTGCCCACACAAGTAAGGCACCATTACTCTCGAGAGAGTTTGGGTGGATGCTGGGTAAAAGGAAGTTTGTAGCTTCCCTCAGATTCCAGAACTTTCTATCACAGAAATGTAAGGAAAATGTGTGTTTTTAGGAAAATCTGTGGTTTGCATGGGATTCTGGGTAACAGAACCTGGTGAGAACCACACAGGCCACCCCATCTTGGATTACCATAGGTGTCTAGTTTTAAAAAATGTGCAGGTTTGCTATGTTTCCCTAAGTGCCGGCTGAGCTAGAGCCCAAAATCCACAGCTAGGCACCTAGCAAAAAACAGATCAGGTTTCAGTGGAATATGTGATATGTTCATGTTGCATTTTGGGCCATTTCCTTTTACAAGCTCTAGGTCTACCCACACAATTGAGGTACCATTTTATTGGGTGACTTAGAGGAAGACAGGATAGTAGAACAAGTGTTATTACCAATTGTCTTTCCCTGCAATCGCACCTTCCAAACGTTAGACAGTGTGTAAGAAAGAAGTCATTTTAAGAAAAGCCCTCTAATTCGTGTTGTAATATGGGTACCCCCAAATTCATAGTTGTGCAAATAACCACTGCTTCTAAACTGCATATCTGGTGCCTATTTAAAAAATACATAGGTTTCCTTGATACCTATTTCTCACTCTTTATATTTTACCAAATGAATTACTGTGAAGAAGTTATAGAGGAAAATGTAGACACAAAAATGGCTGTTTTTAATTCAATAATTGTTTTATTTCAAATGTTACTTTCTATAAGAAAACCTTGAAGTATTTACTCAAATGACCCCTTGCTGAATACACAATGTTTTTTTTGTTTTTTAGAAAGTATATAGCTTTCTTGAATCTGCTATTGCTTTCTGACCTATTTCTACCACTAACTAGACATAAGTTGAAAGCACATAAAAATAGGAAAAATGTGCTATCTCCTAGTAAAATGCCAAAACTGCGCTGAGAAATTTGGGAGCGTATTTATACTTTCTTTGCACTGAATTAGTTTAAGCTAATTCAGCGTAAACCTAAATCCATATTTATATTTTGACGCTAGACCCGTCTAGCATCAAAATATTAGAGTAATTTTTTGGATGCATGAAACCACCTTGCGTCAATGAGATCCAAGGTAGGCGTTCCTGTCCAAAAAATGACTCCAAGCCCCTACCCCTTATTTATCCTCCCATGCAAAAATGCACGGGAGGGAGGCGGGCCTAAATGATGCGCTAAGAGGCTTAGCGTCATTATTATTTAACACCTGGGTCACGGCAGGCATTAGGGGACCTGTGAACCCATTTCCATGGTCAAACACCATGAAAAGAGCCCACAGGTGCCAACCCAAGCCCCAGGAACACCCACACTAGAAGGACACCAGAGGATGGGGGGACCCCATCCCAGGTAAGTAGGGTAAGTATAGGTAAGCATTAAAAAAAAAAAAATAATGTGCCATTGGGGGTCCTGTAATGGGCCCCCCTAAATGGTACTGGATGCAATGGCCATGCCCAGGGGACCCTTATCCCCTGTGCTGGCTATTGGGGTGGTGGGCATGACTCCTTTTTTACATAAGACAGGAGTCATGTGGTATGGATCGTTTTGCGTCAGTAAATGATGCTAGGCTGGTTAAAGGTTTTTTTTGCCTCTAACCAGCCTAGCATCATTTTTTGGTGCAAAACCCCTTCATCCATACTGCCAACCACACCCCCACCCGGCTAACATAATTTTCCCAGACGTTGGCCCACCCTTTGCCCCGGCTTGGGGGATTCCATAAATTTGGTGCTGAGCTGGCATTTTGGAATGACGCAAGTCAGCGCTCTACTTTACAACGCAAAACTGTGTTTGCGCAGTTTTGCATCAAAAAGTATAAAAATGGACCTTGGTTTTCTGAGTCAAGACTGCCTTTTCCAGAAAGCAAGAAAGATGGTCATTTTAGTTCTGCAAACCCTTTGTCAATGCGATTTGCAGGGCCAAAACAGACCCTTTCTTCTGCAACACTTTTTTCCCAAAAGAATCAAAATGTGGCTGTATAAGGGCTAATTTTCGGTCCCCTCCAGGGTAGCCACACATCCTGGGTACCTTTATAATTTCCAGAATGCTGTAAAGGAGGACGCAAATTTGGCGTGGATACCTTATGTGAACAAAAAGTTACAGGGTCCTAAGCACAAACTACCCCAACCAGCCAAAAAAAGGGATCAGCACAGTATGGGTAGGGTGGGGGTGTGTGTGAAGGCCCAACAGCAAAAGAGTTAAAAAAACATTTTTAGGAAAGTTTATTTGAGTTTCCAGTGATCTCCTGAATCACTGCCTTGTCTTCAACATTTCTTAGATTCACAAAAGGGAAGGGATCTAGAAATAGGGGCTCCAAGTAAACCCCTTTCGTTTTGGAGCGTACTATCACCTCCTTTGAGGTGTTAGTACTTGTTCAATACTTTGTGGTTTGATTTTGGTCACAAGACATTGCTACGTAAGATACAAATTCCGTATTTAGAAGAGACACCTGTAACATGGCCCTCTCCAAACAGAAAATCAGTGTCCATTTGGAATCCCATTTTAGAAGTTTGAGGAACTTTTCCAACTCCTAAATAGTAAAGCATGCTAATGGTTACAAATGCTGAATTGGAATGTTTGTTTCTGTTAAAATGCTTAGTACATTTGACCCGAGGTTTTGTGTAATTTTCCATTATTTTTCAGGGGTTTTCAGACAAATTAGTTTTGCAACAGCTTTCGAAGCTGACTTTTGCAAAAACTTGATCTGGAGAAATTCTGAATTAGTCCTTTTCCCGATCAGCTTATAGCAAGCTTTCTACCATTTTCAAAATACCCCCTTATATTACAGGGAGATACAAAAAGGCTGGATGTAAATAAGTTGTAAATATACAGATGTAGCCACAGGAGAGCTTTACCGCTCATCAATCTGTTCAGAAATCTTCCAGACAAACACAGAAATACCCTATCTGTTGGGAATTTATTTTCATACATTTATTGCACATAGGTAAGTGTGAATGTGTCTCTATTTTCTAACCTACCAATGTTCAGTTTCAACGCATTCTGAAAATGCACAGGATTAAACAAATGTGAACTTTCACAAGTATTGTTTTTATTAGGATGAAGAAAACAAGCTCCCAAATGAATCACTCAGTCCCCCCACTCACCCTGCGAAAAACTGCGATATTTCCATGCACATAACCACTCTTTCAGTTCAGCTTATCTATAGTTCATTCAGTTATGCAGAATTACACAAATGTGTTTGAAAGGCACTCCAGGTCTTCGTGGATATTAATCACATTTGCATTATTTTGCCAACACCAAACACATAACGCTGAGATGAATACATCCATGGCGCCTACAGAACATGAACGAATGTGAAAGAACATTTGCATTATGCTGTTAATACCTTTGTATATTAAGTTATAGTTTTGTTTGCATAATACACAATCTTTTACAATGGTCAGTCAGACCTAAGCAAATAAATTCTTCGAGGACTGGGTCCAAAATTCCTTGCTCTGCAAAAAAGGTTTTAGGTGAGATGTAGAGCGCTGCCTTCCACATCACACATTAGCTTAATGAATGCTCAATTATTATTCCAGTTCTTCAGAGAACACTTCCCCTCAGCTAACGTTGCATTCTCTTTGACTTCTAATGAGTTCTTTGAAAAGTTCTCTCTGAAAATAAAAGCTTAAAAAATATCAAACAATAGGAACAATATATGTACAATAGATATACATGCAAAAGAAACTGTCACCCATAAAAATGACATAAAAACACACATTTCTTTTGAAAAGTAATGATAAAGTGCAATATCTTTGGTGCTTCTTTTTTGAGGCGGGACGCTTCCTCTGTCCTTGCAGTTGGTCTCCCTAAAACCTAGGAACTTGTTTTCCTATGAATAAACCACAACGGAGAGGGTTGCAGCTACTCTAACTTGTTACCCCCACTCTACAAATAGTCGCTTACCACCCACTATTTATTCCAGTCTAGGTGCTTAGAGGAAAATAAGGCTAGAACATCAATGGGCAGGTTGAGAATAGGTCATGGCACGGAATCTCCACTCCCTTTCAACCTCACTTAAAACATTACTTCACAGTGCACACTGCATCTTCCTGTAGTGTTGTAGTAGTATATAACTTTATTTCGGCTATAAGCCATAAAAGTAGACAATACAAAACATAACATGATTAGGGGACATGACAATTTAACAATTATAAGAATATATAGACAGCATTATTTTTTAAACATTTTTGTTTTTACAAAATCTCAAGGGGTATAAAAATATTAGGTCGTTAAAATTTGGCTCCAATCATTTCAAACTTATCAAACTAAATAAATATATTCTAAAACCAAATTATTAAAAACACGTGATTATAAGCATTCTAGTTCGTGTCTCCTCTGTATTTTACAAGAACCTCACCACTGGGGGACCAATTTTATCGTTTATCTCAGTTGTCTGATATAAAGGGAGAAAATTACATAATTTACTTTTTTTAAGAACCCTAGATGAATAGTGAGGTCACAGATTTATAAAAACATGCAGTTCATCATTATTCTTTAAGTCTTAAAATCCAAACCATTGAGGCTTTAGCTTCATCCAGTTAAAAACTGATATATTAAATGAATACAGTCTAAAACCAATGCTTTGAAATTACACGTTTATAATAGTTCTTTTGTTCTTATTGTCCATGCACTTCGCAGGTATCCCACAACAGAAAAAACTATTTTATCATTTGTGTCAGTTGTTAGGAGTCGTAATGCCGTGTTCCATTCTCTTATCCCAACTGCCCTACATAATGGAGCAATCCACTTTTTCCTAGGTACCAGATATCTAGGGCAGAAAAACATAAACTGCGCGAGTGACTCTTTTGTCTTTTGACAATGATGGCAGTATATTGAATTACAGTCCTCCGGTCTCCAATGTGCTGTAAATGTCTTGAGCGGAAGGGTCCCTAGTCTAAACTTGATGAATAGTGTTTTGGTATAGGGAGGATTTACATTATCCATGTAGGCCTCAAACTTGGGGCAGCATTTGTGGTCTAGGGACTGTGAAGTCAGACTACCATGATTTTTTAACCAAATTTGGGCCAAAATGTTCTCCCAGTAGCACCATTTTACACGTTCCTTTATTTCCTTAGCCAAATTATGGGGAGCACTCCACACCTCCTCCATTTTGAGAAATTTACACGTATCTCTGATGTGTCTGAACCAAGGGATCTTTAGTACGCTGTTATTTACAAGAAATTCATCTAATGCTGTATGGAGAGTGGACCGATCTTCTGAGGTCCAAAGACGAATCCAATACATTAGAGGTCTTAATGCAATTTCATTGTGTATTTCGTTTAGGGCTAAGTCAAATCTGAGCGGAGTGAGAGGGGTGCTCATCGGCAACTTCAGGAAGTTTCGAATAAACCGGTTTTCTACCGTGGTCAGACACCTAGAGTTGGTATGTCCCCAAAGCTCAGCACCATAAATTGAAGCTGCTACTGCCACTGCTTTGTAGACGGTGATGGCAGGTGTTATCTCCCCTTCACAGGTATTAGCTATTTTTCTTGCTATCACTGTTGACCTTTGCCTAAGTGCTGTCAGACTCTTCCTGATCTGTGCCGACCAGCATTGGTCGTCACTTAACCTAATCCCCAAGTAATCAAATTGTCTGACTCTCTCCACTGGTTGGCCTGCTATCGTCATTTTTCCCCTAAATAGTTTATGCGGGTTGAAGGCCATGAACTTAGATTTTGTTGGATTAATTTCAAGTCCTCTGTTGAAGCAAAAATTATAAAAGGTGTCCAATTCATTTTGCAAGCCCATAGGTGTTCTTGAAATTAGTAAGGTGTCATCGGCGAACATTAAAATAGGGACCGGGGTTCCAGCTAATCTTGGGGCATCATGATTACAGTGTAGCAATTGGTCCGCAGCACCGTTTATGTAGAGATTAAACAGTGTTGGTGCCAAGATGCAACCCTGCCTAACCCCTCTATTGACGGGTATGGCTTTCGTTAGGTCGCCACTATCTGACCAGCGTACGTGAGCATAAGTCCCTTCATGGAGATATCTAATCAGTCTTAGTAGTTCGCTATTGGGTTGATAACTCTCCATAACTTCCCATAATGTATCCCGAGGTACCATGTCAAAAGCCGCTTTTAAATCGATAAAAGCTACATACAATTGGCTTTTACTGAGTGACAGGTATTTCCAGCAAAGGAGGTTAAACCTAAATGCTTGGTCTATTGTGCTCACCCCTCTTCTGAAGCCTCCCTGAGATTCGGAGAGAATTTGGGAATCCTCTATCCATGTCTGTAGTCTGTTCAGCACTTGCTTAGCGAAAATCTTTAGGCTAACATCAATAAGACTGATAGGCCTATAGTTGTTAGGTTGTTCCCTTGGTCCTTTCTTGTAAATAGGGACTATAACTGCTCCTTGCCATGTAGTAGGGAGTCCTCCCCCCCTCAGTATCTCATTACTAAGTGCATTTAGATACAATGACCACGTTGTCGGACGGGAGAGATATAGATCTCCTGGAATGCCATCAAGACCAGGGGCCTTTCCCTTGCGTGTGGATTGAAGAGCCTCTGTTGTTTCTTTTAAGGAAAAAAGGTCCAGATCAAATTTGGGTGGTGTCGTACTCCCCCACGTTAAGGTATTGCCAACAGGATCGTTAGGTTTTAGAAGGGATGTAATAGTACTACTGATATGTGGTTTTCTATATATATTTGAAAAGTGCGTCATCCACGTTTCTGGCTGGATAACAGGGTAGCTTTCCATTTCTTGGGAGATACTCTTATCTGACACTAATTTCCAGAATAGATTGAAATCCTTCTCCTGGAGCGCCACAACCATCCTACTCCAATTCCTATTCGCCCATTCTTTTTTTGCGTTTTTAAGTACGTCTTTATATATAGTCCTGTTCTTCCTTATCTCTCTATAATTCCCTTCCTTAAGTGCTCCCAGTAACTGTATTTTAGCTTGACGGCAGGAGTTGGAGAACCACCTTGAGGTTTTAATCACAGTCTCTGTCCGCCTCCTTACCGTCTGGAAGAGTGGTTTTAATCGGGTGACCAGGGTGTTGTGGAGATAGACCAAATCTACCAATTTGATATTTGTATGTTTCAGGGGGGAAAGTGTTGTTGCAACTGATCTATAGATCGCTAGCTGGAAATTTACATCACTTTCAACCCGATCCTATTTCACATTTTTACGATCATTGGTCCTAGTGAGGGCACTATTTAAAGTCCACGTTGGCAGTGTCTTAGAACTGAATAAGATAGTGGAGAAAGAGGTGCTTAAGGCTAGATGGTCACTGTCAGTACGAGGGAGAACTATCATGTCAGTTAGGGATTTCCAGAGGGCGTCATTTACTAAAACATAGTCCAGGTGGCTAGTGTATACGCCTCTCCTATATGTAGGTGACGCCGGGTTATCTGATCTGGTATTCCCATTTACTATTCTTAATCCCTTTATTTTTATTAAGTCTTCTAGTAGTTCTAAGGCTCCTCCTTCTTTCTTGGATGTAACTTGCACCGGCCCTGATTTATCCCATGAGTCTGTAAGCTGAGATCCCTCTTGCTGATTGCCATCTCTGCGATTCAATTGCATATTGAAGTCGCCCGCAACAATTAAGCCCCGCCCATTAGGAAGGCAGTTAAGAAAGTCTGCTAATGTACTCATCTGAACGGTCTGGGTCCTTTGGGTGCCAGGTCTAATATATAGGTTTACAATTATTATGTTAACAAGACCTTTAACGGTACTGATTTTAACCGCAACGGCTAGTGAATCCCTCGTAGGGGATACTATCTCTTTTACTTTTGGGAACAGGTCGTGTTTTAACCAAATTATCAGGCCGCCTGAAGCCCTACCTGATGGTGATGGAAGTGCAGCCTTCTGGAGGGTCCAATAGCCTTCTCTATTTACTACAGATGGCACCCATGTCTCCTGTAATAAAATAATGTGGTGTTGATCTATAAGTCTGCACCAGTCAGGGTTAGCTGTTTTCTGAGTCAGGCCTGCCACATTCCAAGATAGGATCTTAATCGGTAAGTCATGGTCATACCCATTTTCTGGTAAATTTTCCCTAGTCTCATGTAAGCGAGGTATTTCTTGCTGGGACTTCTCCTTTGGCGAGCCACTACAATATGTTTAAGGCTCTGCTCCCAGGATATCAGATAGGTCATTTTTTGTGATATAAGAGTCGGGGTTGGGTATGCCATCACTCCCAACTTCAGCGGCGGGGGCTTCACGTCAATCTATGTCTGAAATGTGGCTATGCTTTCGATCCCTTCTCTGCGGACAAGGATACTGGGCCATTATAGTGTTGTTTCTTTCTTGTGGGAACCGGTTTGTCACTGATTGGGGAAGTTTATGAACAAGTGTCATTTGGGAGGAGGTACCCGGTCTCATTCTTTCCTCAAGTGCCAAAAGGCCCTTAACTAGATTCTGACTGGTCAATTTTATCCCTATAAGATCTGATGTTGAACCTATTTTTGTGAGTCTCTGCGCAATGACTATATCGTCCCTTATAATGGACCTACACTTCTTTGTCCTTCTTATCCAATGTGTGACTTTATTTTTAAGAGATTCCTCTTGCTCAAATTGGCCTTTGCTTAGCTTAGGAACGTTTGTTATGTAAATATCATAGTCGTTATGTCTAATCTGACTTTGGGGGTTATTTCCCGAGAAGCGTTTGGAGCTTTTATCTAAGTGTCCTTCTCTGTGCATCTTCCAGTTAGTCCCTGTGTCCAAAAGTGGATTGTATTTATTATGAACACACGCTACAGGAAGTGCGCTATTGCCCCCCTGAGTAATCTGTGTTACCATTTCGACCCTTTGACCCCTACACCTCTGTGGGATGGATGTTTCCGGTATTACAACTGACTTTGGCAAGGGGTTAGGGTCTGATTTTTGTGATGTCTTCCTTATGTCCCCAATTACTGCAGATATACCGTCCAGCTTCTCATATATCATGTGGGTAAAAGATGTAAGATGCTCTCTAAGACTTAAAATTTCATCTCTTATCTGTGCTAACTGGAAGTCAGCTAGATGTTCTTCCTGGGTGGGTATGACTGGAACTGGCTCCTCAATTCCCCTTATGGTAGTTCTCTCTAATTCAACTGGCGATGGTAAAAGAAGGGGTAAGAAGCGGTTATTGCAGTTTGGCAGGGGGGATGCACCATCTTGCTGATTAGGCAGGTTTGATTTAGGGCTCTCTGTTGGATTCTTAAGAATTTCTAACTTCCTAAGTTCTGTGCTGGTGCCCTGGGGTATAGATATCTGCGGGTCTCTGTGCGCAGGAGCGAAGAAAGATTTTATATCATTAGGGGTGGAAGGAGCATCTTTCCTACGAGATTTTGAGGGCTTAGTGGCTAACGAACTCTCCACTTCCTCTATAAGATCATCAATTTGGGTGAGCGTGCAATTTTCAGCCGCGTGTCGAGGTGCTCTTTTTGCCCTTCCCTGCTCAGTAGGATTACTGGTAGCTTTCCTTTTCCCCATCTTGATAAGATATTAACCTCAACGACGTTATAACTAAAGCAAGAAGGGGAAATTATAAATACCTTGACTAATATATTCCAGAAGCCGATAGGCCCTGATTGAAAAGGAGTGCGATATGGGTGAGGCTGTTTATACTTTAATGAACCCTGACGCAATGCCTTTAAGGGGCATCACATTTGATCCTACCTCGTTCGAAATGTTAGGGGGGTGGCCCTGCCCTGGCTCTTCCTGGCAATGACGGGCAAGGACGGGCCCGCCCTTGGCTCGGGCTTGGCCCGGGCGGCGCCCGCGCGCGTCCCGCGCAGCGGGAGCGCGAGTGAAATTTAAAGGGCTCCTGCCCTCTAACAAGCTCCTGGTGTCCCGGCAACAATGCGCTTCCCGCGACGGCGGGAGCGCGAGTGAAATTTAAAGGGCTCCTGCCCTCTAACAAGCTCCTGGTGTCCCGGCAACAATGCGCTTCCTGTAGTGCTATTTGGCAGGTGTGGAATTTAGCTACAGCTGGACTGTGCCTGAATTTTCGATTAAGACAGTCCTAGGGCCATCAGACTCACGGATGGCGGTCGGACGGCGGCAGTCCAGCCTCCACATTCTGACTGCAGTGAATGCAACACAGTCGGACCATCGGCACTGCCCCAGCCTGGTGGTGCCGGCGGTCTTAATCTGCAAGCAGTGCTGCCCTTGGAATTGAGTCCCCTCTCTGCCGGGTTTTACAAGGCGATTACACAGCCATGTAAAAGCTGGTTGAGACGGGAAGCAGGGGGCCCCATGGGGGTCCCTGCACTGCCCATGCACTTGGCATGGGCTCCTATTGACATCTCTATCATGCTTTTGACTGTCTGCTTAGCAGACAGTCAAAAGCACGATGGGTGCTGCTGCACCAACCGCACAGCTTCATTGCCACTGGCTCGATTACGAGCCAGAGTCAATGTTGTGTGCTTTTTCCAGCTGGGCCAGTGGACGGAAACTCTGTTTCCACCCACTGACACAGCAGGAAGCTCATAATAGGGGCCGCGGGAAGGAGACGGCACTGGCAGTCTGCTGAACGTGGGAGTTAGGTGGGTGGCACTTTCCACTGGCCAAACTTGTAATGAAGGCCTGAGTGTGCACATGGATCAAATTCCAGAACTACACATTGTCTATGTGCATTTGTACTGGTGTTGTGGCTGAATAATGTGCATCATTTCCCTGAAGGAGCATTCTAATGCTAGCCAGAAATTGCCTTAGTGTTCATGAAGGCATTTTGGGAGTGTACTGACAGCTGACTGTGAGTAAATTGGCTGAAAGTGTTATCTGGAATCTAGGTCTGTTGCCAGCTGTCAGTAGAAATCATTAGAAGCCTTCGCGAAGGTGAGAAATGGGGTCTCCGGATGGCAGTCAGTTTGCACTCTGTCTAAGAAGGGACTCTCACTCTAATCAGGGCAATGGAGATACACACTTAAGATGAACCCTGCTCACCCCCTTGGTAGCTTGGCACAAGAAGTCATGCTTACCTCAAAGGAAATGTGTAAAGTATTAGTACCAAAACACACAGTAAGGCAGTGAAAACACTACAAACTGGACACCACACCAGTTTAGAAAAGTAGGCAATATTTATTTCAATCAAACAATACCAAAACAACAAAAATCCAACAGGCACAATGTTAGAAATGGGGTCTTTGGTTGACAGTCAGGTTACCCCCTGTTCAAGCAAGGACCCTCACTCTAGTTAGGATAAAAGAGAATCACCCTCAGCTAACCCCTGCTTACCCCCTTGGTAGCTTGGCAGAGCAGTAGGCTTAACCTCAGAGTGCTGGGCGTAAAGTATTTGTACCAACACACACAGTAACTTAATGAAAACACTACAAAATGACACAACACCAGTTTAGAAAAATAGGAAATATTTATCTAGACAAAACAAGACCAAAACGACAAAAATCCAACATACACAAGTCAAGTTATGATTTTTTAAAGGTTTAAAATAAAAAGAGTCTTTAGGTAGTATGTAACACCACACTAGCGCTGCTAGCGTGAAAATGTACCTGGTTTGCGTCAAAAATAACCCCGCACGGGCGGTGTGCGTCGAAAGTAACCCTGCACGGCTGTGTGCGTCGAAAACAACTCGGCACGGCGGTGCGCGTTGAAAAAGCCAGCCACACGACGATCCGAAAGTCCCGCGGCGCAGGGTGCGATCTCTCAGCCTCCGTCAGCGATGCTGCGCGTCGTTTCTCCTGCTCCAGGCGTCGGTTTTTCGGTCGCGTTTCCTGCGGCGTCGTTTCTCAGCTGCGGAACCGGCGTCGCGTCGTTTTCTCAGCCGCGATCGGATTCGCGTCGATCTTTTCTCCGCACGGTGCTCGGTGCGTGTATTTTTGTCCTTAGGCTGCCAGCCTCTCCTTTCAGGGTCCCAGGAACTGGAAGGGCACCACAGAGCAGAGTAGGGGTCTCTCCAGAGACTCCAGGTGCTGGCAGGAAGAAGTCTTTGCTATCCCTGAGACTTCAACAACAGGAGGCAAGCTCTACATCAAGCCCTTGGAGATTTCTTCTTCAAGATGGAAGGCACACAAAGTCCAGTCTTTGCCCTCTTACTCTGGCAGAAGCAGCACTGCAGGAAAGCTCCACAAAGCACAGTCACAGGCAGGGCAGCACTTGTTCCTCAGCGATCAGCTCTTCTCCAGGCAGAGGTTCCTCTTGATTCCAGAAGTGTTTCTGAAGTTTGTAAGTTTGGGTGCCCTTCTTATACCCATTTTAGTCTTTGAAGTCACCTTTCTTCAAAGGGGACTCACACCTTCTGGTGAAATCCTGCCTTGCCCAGGCAAGGCCTCAGACACACACCAGGGGGTTGGAGACAGCATTGTCAGAGGCAGGCACAGTCCTTTCAGATGAGAGTGACCACTCCACCCCTCCCTCCTAGCAGAGATGGCTAATCAGGAAATGCAGATTACACCCCAGCTCCCTTTGTGTCACTGTCTGGTGTGAGGTGAAAAACAACCCAACTGTCAAACTGACCCAGACAGGGAATCCACAAACAAGGCAGAGTCACAGAATGGTTTAAGCAAGAAAATGCTCACTTTCTAAAAGTGGCATTTCCAAACGCACAATCTTAAAATCAACTTTACTAAAAGATGTATTTTTAAATTGTGAGTTCAGGGATCCCAAACTCCACATGTCCATCTACTCTCTAGGGGAATCTACACTTTAATCATATTTAAAGGTAGCTCCCATTTTATCCTATGAGAGAGAGACAGACCTTGCAACAGTGAAAACGAAATTGGCAGTATTTCACTGTCAGGACATATAAACCACCTTACTATATGTCCTACCTTATCCATACACTGCACCCTGCCCTTGGGGCTACCTAGGGCCTACCTTAGGGGTGCCTTACATGTAAGAAAAGGGAAGGTTTAGGCCTGGCAAGTGGGTACACTTGCCAAGTCGAATTTACAGTGTAAGAATACACACACAGACACTGCAGTGGCAGGTCTGAGACATGATTACAGAGCTACTTATGTGGGTGGCACAACCAGTGCTGCAGGCCCACTAGTAGCATTTGATTTACAGGCCCTGGCACCTCTAGTGCACCTTACTAGGGACTTACTAGTAAATCAAATATGCCAATCATGGATAAACCACTTACATACAATTTAAACAGGAGAGCATATGCACTTTAGCACTGGTTAGCAGTGGTAAAGTGCTCAGAGTTGAAAAGCCAACAGCAACATGTCAGAAAAAATATAGGAGGCAGGAGGCAAAAAAGTCTGGGGATGACCCTGCAAAAGCAAAAGTCCAACACGACCCCCTACCAGCCTAAAGCCAGGGGAGAACAATCAATACCTTGATGTACTTCCCTGATTGGGGCGATAGAACAGGGACCCAGGACCACAACAGCAGGGGCATGTTCCAGTTCTACGCCTTCCTGACTCCAGTTGGATCCCTCTGTCCATACTCTCAGGGCCCACTAAGCTAACCCATGGGGAACCCTTCTCCACATCTACAGACACCATCTGTGCAACACCTAACTTTACTTTGCTCACAGATGTATTGCAATGGGCAGATAGTACCACCAGGGCCAACACAGTGGTGTTGCCCACTCCACCCCCGGGGTGTGACTCTCGTCCTCCCCCCCCCAGGGGCAACTCTGTCCACCAGGACAGCAAGCCACAGTGGCCCCAGACAACTGTCAGGGATGAGAGCCCGACCTCAGGCCTCTCTAACCACTGTGACTGTGGAGAGTGGGGGGTGGTAGCCCCAGGTGCCTGGCACCCTTTGACCACTCTCTCTTCCACCAGGTCAGGGATGACAACCTGACCCTGGTCCTCCCCTCTGGGGCTCTGTACCCTCCCCGCAGAAGCGGCACCCCCAGAGTCCAAAACTGTCAGGGTGCTTGTAGAAGCAGTCCTGCACAATTCTTCCATCAGTGCAGGGATGTTAACCTGCAACTGATCCTCCAACCTGGGGTCTGTACCTTCAGGTTGGACCAGGGCCAGGGGTGAGGCTTCCCTCCCCCTGCCCTCTCTTCTGGGGTCCTGAACCACCCAACTAGGAGCGGCCCCCCCAGAAGACAACATGGTAGGGGCACTGTTAGCAGTAGCCCCTTCCTCCAGGTCAGGGGGGACACCCTTAACCTGGCCTCCCAATCCAGGGTCTGTACCCACAGACTGGATCACTGCCTGGCAACCCAGGACTTCCTGGGGGGCATACCTACCCCCTACCAGGTCAGAGTTTACCCTCTGAACCTGGTCACCCAACCTAGGGTCACCACCCTGCAGTGGCAGGTCTGAGACATGATTACAGAGCTACTTATGTGGGTGGCACAACCAGTGCTGCAGGCCCACTAGTAGCATTTGATTTACAGGCCCTGGCACCTCTAGTGCACCTTACTAGGGACTTACTAGTAAATCAAATATGCCAATCATGGATAAACCACTTACATACAAGTAATTTAAACAGGAGAGCATATGCACTTTAGCACTGGTTAGCAGTGGTAAAGTGCTCAGAGTTGAAAAGCCAACAGCAACATGTCAGAAAAAATATAGGATGCAGGAGGCAAAAAAGTCTGGGGATGACCCTGCAAAAGCAAAAGTCCAACACACAAGTAAAAAATAGGATTTTTAAAATAATAGATTGCTACTCCATAGAAAACAATGGAATCATTGTAATTACATGAAGTACCTGGTTTGAGTAAAAAATAAAGCCGTCCAGGTGAGGGTGCATCAAAAGAGTCAGCGATGCATCATTTTCTCACTCTCAAGTGAGGACATGCACTGTTTTTCGTACTAGATACCTCGGGTCCATGCAGGATTACGATGACTTTGACGCCCAGTGATGATGCATGAGAAATCCGGCTGCCCAGTGAGGGAAACCGTGCTGTGTGGGGTTTGTGTTGTTTTCATCAGCCGCAAGTGGGTGTTGCATCGTTTCTCCAGCCGCGATGCAGGTGGTGCGTCGATTTCCCAGCTGTGATGCAAGTGGCGTGTCGAATTCAGCCACGAGCAGGTGGGGCATCATTTTTACAGCTGTGTTGCTGGTGGCGGGTCGCAATTTTTCTAACACTGCTTCCAGTGCAAGGATTTCAATTCTTGTTCTACCAGCTTTACCTTTCATGGGCCCAGGGACCGGATAGGGCATGACTTGACAGGGCAGGAGTGTCAGCAGTGAGTTTAGGTGCTGGCAGAGGAAATCTTTGATGGCTATGAGACTTTGCAAGAGGGGGCAAGCTCAGTCCAAGCCCTTGGAGATTCTTTACAAGCAGAAATATACCACAAAGTCCAGTCTTTGTCCTCTTTCAGGAAGATGCAGCAATTGCATGCCTACCCAGAAAAGCACATTCACAGGTAAAGGGGCAGTACTCCTCCTCCTGCCCTCCAGCTCTTCAGCTCTTCTTCTTGGCAGAGGTTCCTCTTGACTCCAGAAGCAATCAGACAATCTGGGGTTTTGGGTCCAATACTTATACCCCTTTCTTCCTTTGAAGTAGGCAAACCTCAAAGGAAAGTCTCTGTTGTTCACAAAATCCTGTCTTGCCCAGGCCTGGCTACAGACTCACACCCCAATGAAGACTGCATTGTGTGAGGGCAGGCACAGCCCATTCTTCCCTCCACTCTAGCCCAGATGGCCAATCAGGATATGCAGGCTACACCCCAGCTCCCATTTTGTCACTATCTAGAGGGGATTCACAAACAGCTCAACTGCAAGTTTGATCCAGACAGGGAATCCACACACAGGCAGAGTCCCAGAATGGTTTAAGCAAGAAAATGCCAACTTTCTAAAAGTGGCATTTTCAAACTGACAATTTAAAAAACAACTTTACCAAAAGTTATATTTTTAAATTGTGAGTTCAGAGACACCAAACTCCAAACCCACATCTGCTCCCAAAGGCAAACTACACTTAAATGTTGTTTAAAGGCAGCCCCCATGTATAGGAGGCTGGCCTGGTTTGTAGTGAGTACCCTGGGTACTTACACCTTACACCAGTTCCAGTTATACCTTATTAGTGAAGTGTAGTAGCGTTCTAGCAGCATAGGCTGATAGAGGTAGCTATAGCAGAGCAGCTTAGGCTGAGCTAGGAGACATGCAAAGCTCCTCCAATACCACTTATAGTTACACAGTACTTATACACAAGTAAGGACAATACTCAGTGTTACCAAAAATAAAGGTAGTTTATTTGGGTGACACAAGGCCAAAAATATCTTAGAGGCACTACTCCATCTGGAGATAAGTATTATACACCATATATACACTAGACACCAAAGTAAGGTAAGTCATTAGACATAGGATAGTGCAAACAATAGGAAATGCTATAGAATGCGATGGGAGAAAATAGGTTTAGGGGCAACACAAACCATATCCTAAAAAAGTGGAATTTGAATCACATATTTCCCCTAGACAAGTGTAGTTTGTAGAGAATCGCTTGGAGAGTAAGAATACAGTAAATGTAAGTAAATTACCCCACCCAGAGCCCAGGAAAGTAGGAGTAAAGTACTGCAAGTTTCCTTAGGACACACTACAAGTTGTGATTAGAGTTATTGCAAGAACCAAGCAAGACTGCAATCAACAAATGGTGGATTCCCGGACCTGAAGACCTGCAAACCAAGTCCAGAAGTGGGAAGAAGTTCCAGGAAGGACAGGAGGCCCTGACAACCCAGAAGAGGGTGCAAAAGAAGAGTACCCGGTTAGACGAAGAATGCCGAAATGCACCCAAGGAAGATGTCAGCGGGTTCCTGCATGATGCAATTGATTTTCCACAAAGAGATGTTGGATGCAGACGAGTTTTCGTGCTGGATTTGTCCAAAAAGCCTTGGTTCTGGCAAAGTTGTGTTTTGTGTCAGTATGGCTCTGTCTGGACCCAGGAGGAACCCGGGGGCCTCTAATCTGCATGAGGAGGAAGAGGGTCTCTAAGCACTTCGGAGAGCCCTCAGTTGACCAGACAGCACCCACAGGAGTCCCAGGACTTGTGGACAAAGGAAGTGCAAAATTTGGTTGGTGCAGCACTACAAAAGAAGGTCCTACACCCCCGGAGGTCAACTCAGCAAGTTTAACATCGCAGGATAGAGTGCTGGGGACCTGGGCAAATAGTGCACAGAGACCTCAGGAGGTGAAGAAGATGTGGTGCCCAGGGGTACTGTCATACTCGGGGAAGGCAAGCTCTTACCTCCACCAAATTGTGACAGCAGGACCTCAGGACAGTCTGTGTAGAAGGGGTCCACCACCTGTGTTCCAAGGTAGCACGCTGGTCGCCAGGAGAGGAGTCCAAGAGAACCGGTCATTGACTTAGAAGGTCCCTGCATGAGCAGAGAAGTGACTCTGTCTCTCCACTGGAGATTTCTTTGGTTCTTCTGGTGCAGGGTGAAGACAGGGAGTCTCCAGAGTGTGCACAGCATGGTAACTGTTGCAGTTGCTGTCTGGAGCTGAAGTTGCAGAGGAAAAGTGGCCCTTCTGGATACTTTGTTGCTGCTACTGTGGTTCCTGGAGCAGTATGCGGTCGATCTGAGGTCAGAGGATGAAGTGGTAGTTGCAGAGGATTCCTGCTGTAAACTTGCAAGTAGAATCTGAAGAGAAACCCGCAGGAGAGACCCTAAATAGCCCTGAGAGGGGAATTGGCTACCTTATCAGGTATGGACCTATCAGGAGGGGTTTCTGACGTCACCTGCTGGCACTGGCCACTGAGAGGCCTCTAGAGTGTCCCCACACCTTGGAAAACAAGATGGCTAATGTCTGGGGCACACTGGAGGAGTTCTGGGCACCACCCCTGGGGTGGTGATGGACAGGAGAGTGATCACTCCCCTTTCCTTTGTCCAGTTTCGCACCAAAGCAGGGACTAGGGGTCCCTGAACCGGTGTAGACTGGCTTATGCAAGAAGGGCACCATCTGTGCCCTTCAAAGCATTTCCAGAGGCTCGAGGAGGCTACCCCTCCCAGCCTGTTACATCTATTTCCAAAGGGAGAAGGTATACCACCTTCCTCCCAAAAGGAACACTTTGTTCTTCCTTCCTGGGACTGAGCTGCTCAGACCCCAGGAGGGCAGAACCCTGTCTGTGAGGTGGAAGCAGCTGTAGCTGCAGTGTAAGCCTCAGAGAACTGGTTTGGCAATTCTTGGGTACATGGTGGAGCCCCCAGAATGCATGGAATTGGCTACCCAATACCAGATTTGGAATGGGGGGACAATTCTATGATCTTAGACACCTTACATAGCATTTTCGGAGTTACCATTGTGAAGCTACATATAGGTATTGACCTATATGTAGTGCACATGTGTAATGGTGTCCCCGCACTCACAAAATCCCGGGAATTGGCCCTGAACTATGTGGGGGCACCTTTGCTAGTGCATGGGTGCCCTCACACTTAGTAACTTTGAACTTTACCTTCAGTAAATGAAGGTTAGACATATAGGTGACTTATACATTACTGAAGTGCAGTGAAAATGGCTGTGAAATAGTGTGTGCACTATTTCACACAGGCTGCAAGGGCAGGCCTGTAGAAGGGTTTGTCTGAGCTCCTTATGGGTGGCAAAAGAAATGCTGCAGCCCATAAGGATCTCCTGGAACCCTAATGCCCTTGGTACCTAGGTACCATTTACTAGGGACTGATACGGGGGGTCCAGTGTGCCAATTGAAATTGGTAAATGAATTCACTAGTCTACAGTGACAAATTTAAAAGTAGAGAGAGCGTAAGCACTGAGGTTCTGGTTAGCAGAGCCTCAGTGACACAGTCAAGCACTACTGACAACACACACATTAGGCCATAAATTATGAGCACTGTGGTCCTGACCAGGAGGATCCCAGTGAGATAGTCAAAAACATACTGACATACAGGTACAAATGGGGGTAACATGCCAAGAAAGATGGTACTTTCCTACACCATGTTAAACTATGGGAGAGATAGGCCTCGCAACAGTGAAAAACAAATTGGGCAGTATTTCACTGTTAGGACATGTAAAACCCATCAGTAAATGTCCCACCTTCAACATACACAGCACCCTGCCCTTGGGGCTACCTAGGGCCTACTTTGGGAGTGTCTTACTTGTATGAAAAAAAAGGTTTGGGCCTAGCAAGTAGGTACACTTGCCAGGTCGAATTGGCAGGTTAAAACTGCACACACAGACACTGCAGTGGCAGGTCTCAGCCATGTTTGCAGGGCTACTCATGTGGTTGGCACAACCAGTGCTGCAGGCCCACTAGTAGCACATGCTCTGGGCACCTCTAGTGCAGTTTACTAGGGACATACCATTAAATCAAATGCCCGAATCATAGAAAAGCCAATTACACATACATTTGACACAGGGAGCCCTTGCACTTTAGCACTGGTCAGCAGTGGTATAGTTCCCAGGGTACCAAAGACAGCACAAACAGAGTCCAGGACACAGTTAAAACATAGGAAGAAGAGGCAAAAAAAGACAGGGGAAATCACGTCAAGGATGCCAGGTCTAACAGTGACCCTACGTTTTTGCACTCATATGCGGGACCCCTCTCATATTACATTATTAGTGTGATTCCACATGCTAAACTTTGATCCAAAGTAAGTGGAAACAATCCTGAAATTAATGTGACACTCTCAAGGTGAGTGATAGAAATGGCAATTAATAGGGTTACTGATATACCTCTGACAATTACCTCCCACAAAAATTCTCTTGAAATGGTGTAATTTCAAATAATTTTCCTTTATACTTGTTAGGCAAAATTTACAAAACAATGATACTATGCGACATCATGTAATTACACGCCATTGGCAGTGAAAAGTCAGTGCATGCACATAGGAACTATGTAAATGACCCAGAACATGTGTGACTGCAGATTATGACATGAATTATTTTACACGTTTTTTAAGGGAAATGCGTCCTCATGTCAAAAATTGATGCAAGCAAAAACATTGCGCTAAAGTATAGGGACGGATGTCGGCTTTGTATTTCAATTAATTACATACACATTTGCATCAATCAATCAATCATTGTTTATTTAGCGCAACTTCTCACCAGCAAGGGTCTCAAGGTGCTGATGGGCAGGCTTGTAGCGTTTAACAGTGAGGCGGTTCTTCAAAAAGCCATGTCTTCAGCTCCTTCGTGAAGTTGAGGAGGGGGTGGTCTGTCTGATGTGGAGTGAAAGGGCTTTGTGAAGTCAGTGTATCAGGGTATGGTGGGAGACCGTGTTGAAGGCCGCTGAGAGGTCCAGAAAAATATGTGCTGC
The DNA here is from genome assembly GCF_031143425.1 of Pleurodeles waltl. Taxonomy (NCBI): domain Eukaryota; kingdom Metazoa; phylum Chordata; class Amphibia; order Caudata; family Salamandridae; genus Pleurodeles; species Pleurodeles waltl. The sequence goes on from NC_090451.1 coordinate 442,649,914, forward strand.
CGTCTCTCCATTGTCCAGCAGGGAGGGGATGTTGTCTGTTGCAGCCAGGAGGGTTGTTTCGATGCTATGTTTTTTTTTTTTATCCAGATTGGGAGGAGTCGAGGATGTTGTGGTCTTCGATAAAAGTGGTGAGTTGGCTGTTGATGGCTTTCTCTGTGACTTTCACTGGAAATGGGAGCAGGGAGATGGGCCTGAAGTTCTTGAGGTCGGTGAGGTCTGCTGAGTGTTTTTTGAAGAGGCGTTGATCTTGGCGTGTTTCCAATCATCGGGGAAGGAGGCGGCAGCTATGGAGTGGTTGATGGTGAGGTGGAGCTTGGGGCGATGGTGACAGCGGCTCTGTTGAAGATGCGGTGAGGGCATGGGTTCATAGGGGCCCCCAAGTGTATGAACTTCATTGTATTCAGTGTACCTTCGTTGGTGAGGGGGTCCAGTTGGCGACCGTTGGTTTCTTAGTGTCGGGTTTCTGTGGAGGGGGTTCTGTGTGTAGATTGTCCTCGTTGAAGCTCTCATAGATGTTCATGATTTTGTGGTGGAAGTAAGTGTTGAGTCTGTCGCAGAGGTCCTGTAAGGGTGGGATGTCCATTGTTTCACTGTTGGGTTGGACAACCTCCTTGATGATGCTGAAGAGTTCCTTGCTGTTGTGTGCGTGTGAGAAGATTCTGTCTTGTATAGCTTTCTTTTTGGTGCTCCTAATGAGTTGGTGGTGGGCGGTGGTGGCATCACTTTTCTGAAATTCTACACAATTATTCACAAGCAAATTACACAAATATTACACACCCTTTCCAGATACAGCCACCATCAGGTTTTTGTATAACTATTAGCCCAAACAATAGGTACATGTAGCATAACACATTTGTTTTGCTCTCATAAAGTACTTGCTGCTGGCTATTTTGTTTGCATCATTTGTTTTTCATCCTTTGAGCCTCCCCCATTACCAATGAAACTGGGACTAGATGTTCTCCATTGGCAAGGAAGAGAGCATTGTGTACAATGAATGGGTCATCAGCAAGGGGTAGACAGTAGATTATCTCAAAATTAATTTATACCTAGAGACGTTCTGTAACTAGTCCTACTTCGATTCCCCCACCCCCTTTCTCGTGTCTTTGTTCAGGGGAGTGCCATGGAGTTTGAGGCTGGAATGGTCCCTTACTTCCCAGTTGATGAAGATTGTAATACTATTTAATCAGTCTAAATTCCTATTTTCCATGCTTAGAAGACGTGGGGAACCAAGCAATGACTTCCATCATCGACATGATACACATACTGGGAAAAGATGACCTCAGGAAAAATATACCCAGGAGCTGTTTTCAGGATAGTTTACTGGGCACACGGGTCAAAACATCTAGAAATGCAGCTCATGGAATTTTGTTTTAGCATAATTCCATGTTGTTACTATTGTCTGTGTGATATCGAGCATCAGCCTTAGTGGTTGCCTGTATCAACTAAATACCTAAGAATTCTCATTCAAATACCTTGGAGACAAAATGTGAAAGAGAGGACTCTACTGAGAATCTAATTTTACTGGTGGAAACTGGTATGCTAGTGATTTGAGGTGTAATCATTTATCAACGTTTTTTATTTTTAAATAATCTCAGGCAAAGTCCCAGGAAGAACGGGTCAGTTTGAAATTTGACTAATCCGATTTTTAGGACTCAACGGTCTAATGTACTACAGTTGGTATACATTGCAGCCACTATTTTTGTACAGCATCTGCAGTGCTAGCTGAGAACATGTTTGTATGGTGATGGGTCTGCACTTGTAAACCATCTTATTGTAAAATTTGTATTTATTGGCCTACAAAGAGTCCTTGTCCCAACAATATTAAAAGAGGTTGGATTCCGTTTGTGAATTTTTCCAAATGCCTGAGATTTTGAATGCATAAAAATAAGGAAATAATCACTAAAAAATAAACCTAAAATCATTATTGCCCTTGCAATAAAGCTGGAAAGAAGCCACTAGAACAAAATAGAATGTTTGATCTCAGATACAATATTGTAATAAATAAAAAAGAGTGCAAAGCAGCTGTCACAGAGTTCATGGCTATTTGTACAGTTATACCCTGTATACGCTTTGAACCAACCATGTTATAGGTACCACTTGTGGGGGGTGGGTTATAATAAGATTATTGGCAAGGTATGGATGCCTAGAGATGGAAAATATGTAATGGTAAGTCATAACTATTTGTCTTATGTGAGTTACCACTCCACTCACAAGATAGCTTGAAGTAAATGTAAATGTTTTAATAATTTTTATTCTAGTGAATTTTATTATTGTAAATTACAATTACAGTAACTGTGATTATATAAATTGATAATGATTATATTAGTAATTATGGTTATGTTAAGTACACCAATTAACATTTATAAATGTTTTACTTCATTTATTTTTCCAGAGCTGGTGGTGAATTATGAAGAAGCCTGAAACAAGCACATCCGGTCCTTCTGATCCCCACTGTATAATTCATTTATGGTCAAATATCCAACATGGACCTATGCTGACATGCCCACAGGACTACTCATCATGGAAAACATTGTTAGACGCATCTGAAGTAAGGATTCACATTGCACGTAATACATTGCAAGAAACGTGGAAAGCAACAGGATCCCCAAGTATTTTACCAGAGGACGTGCAGGAACCCATTCACTTTGAAGAGAGATTTACAGAGTATTAAGTGAAAAGTTGAAGCAAGTTTCAGTGATGATGCTGGAACATGTGAGTGCATACGTAAATGCAGAAGAACATCATTAAAGTCAAACATGCCTGCTGAAAAATGTATATTTTGTGGAAAGATAAAATGCTACAAGGGAACAGTAACGCATGAGAAATAAATCAAGGCCACGGAGCTTAGAGTTGACAAAAGGCTTTGCGAGTGTGCAACCATTAATTGTGATTCAAAGATCTTAGCAGTATGTATTAGGGACAAAGTAATTGCAGAAGCCCATTATCATGCATTTTGTTTTAGGAACTATACAAGGGTTAAAGCAAAGAAGGAGGACCATGCATCTTCCATTCAAACCGATAATCAGTCCATAAATATGAGAGATGAAGCATATGACGAACTATGTCAATACATTAGAACTGTGATTATTCCTAACAAAGAGGTAATATGTGTGATGACTCTCACTTAAAGGCCTGAAATCCTCATGACAAGCAGAGGAATTCAGGGAATAGACAAATCAACAAAGAAGCATATTAGAAGAAAATTGGACTCTGAATTTGGTGACAGTCTCGAGATATTACCAGGCAACCAAGGAAAATTATTGGCCTAACCTGATAGTGTCAAGCTACAGGAGTCTATAAAAGAAATCCGAATTTGAAAAGAGAATGATCAGTTTTAAAGGTTAAGGCGACAGACATGAACAAGATCATTGATCAAACATCATTGCATTTAAGAACAATGAATAAAACAAACTTGACATCAAAATCATGGCCATATCATCTGTCATACATTGATAAATATTCATTTATACTGCCTGATTACGTTAAACAGTTTCTATTAGGACTTCTGACTGGAGATCCAGAAAACATAAAGCCACCCACGAGGGTCGCCTTTTGTATGCAATCCTTCAGTCAGGACCTTATAAAGGCAGTCATCAATGGCAAGCAGAAACCCCCCCAAGCAATTGTTGCTCCCAGATGCAATAAAAATGCTGACAGGCAATGTTGAAATCATTTGCACTCTAAACAGACTTGGTCATGGGATTTCAAACTCACAACTGGAAGAAAATGATACCGCCTTGTGTCTTCAGAAACTTGCTGCTACCTTAAATGAGGAAATTGTTCTTCCAGCCAATATTCAGCCTTATGTCATCACTAAATTAGCATGAGATAACATTGATAGGCTGGAAGAGACTCTTACTGGCAAGGGGACAACTCATCCAGATGCAATAAAAATGCTGACAGGCAATGTTGAAATCATTTGCACTCTAAACAGACTTGGTCATGGGATTTCATACGTTTTCAGAAATCTGCGGCTACCTTAAATGAGGAAATTGTTTCTTCCAGCCATTTTGTTATAGGAACTATACAAGGGTTAAAGCAAAGGAGGAGGACCATGCATCTACCATTCAAACCAATGATCAGTCCAAAAATATGAGAGATGATGCATATGATTAACTATTTTAATACATTAGAACTGTGATTATTCCTAACAAAGAGGAAATACTTGTGATGACTCTCACTAAAAGGCCTGAAACCCTCATGACATGATGAGTAATTCAGGGAATAGACGAATCAACCAAGAACCATATTAGAAGAAAATTGGACTCCGAGTTCGGTGACAGTCTTGAGATATTACCAGGCAACCAAGGGAAAGTATTGGCCCAACATGTTAGTGTCATGTTACAGGAGGCTGTAAGAAAAATCAGAATTTGAAAAGAGAATGATCAGTTTTAAAGGTTAAGGTGACAGACATGAACAAGATCATTGATCAAACATCATTGCATTTAAGAACCATGATTAAAACAAACTTGACATCAAAATCATGATCATATCACCCGTCATACATTGATAAATATTCTTTTATGGTGCCTGATTACCTTAAACAGTTTCCATTAGGACTTCTGACTGGAGATCCAGAAAACATAAAGCCATCCGGAAGGGTCACCTTATGTATGCAATCCTTCAGTCAGGACATTATATATGCGGTCATCAATGGCAAGCAGAAACCCCCAAGCAATTGTTGCTCCCAGATGCAATAAAAATGCTGACAGACTCTAAACAGACTTGGTCATGGAATTTCAAACTCACAACTGGAAGAAAATGATACCACCTTGTGTCTTCAGAAACTTGCTGCTACCTTAAATGAGGAAATTGTTCTTCCAGCCAATATTCAGCCTTATGTCGTCACTAAATTAGCATGAGATAACATTGATAGGCCGGAAGAGACTCTTACTGGCAAGGGGACAACTCATCCAGTCAACAGTACAGCTGCCCAGCCAAAGTTGTTTGGACCACAACCTTTCAATTCTGCTCTGCCATGCATTGAGAAATAAAAGCAAAGGACACTGACCACTGAAAATGCTGAAGCATTTTTCATGTATTATCGGAAAGTAGATTATTGGTAAGGGCAGGTAAGTACCTACACCTAGCAGTAGACCACAATCTCCCTCTAGGTCTAGTCAGGGTCTCAATAAATTAATCTCAGGTCAACCCTTGGTAGTTTGGCAGCGAGCAGTTATTCTTAACTTAAGAGACAGGTGTGTGAAGCACTTAAAAATCACAAAACAGTAAATAAGTAAAACACAAACCACAATAAAAATCCAACACCAATTTATAAAACTAGATAACATTGGTGGTAAATACCGCCTACCGCTGTGGTGACGGCCGCCAACATACCGCCATGGTAGCTACCATCCGTCAGCCATAATTTGAGCACTGCCTGACTTCCGCCACAATAAGGGCCGAAATCCGGCAGTGCTCATGGTGGTGGATGGTGGTAAGCTGGCGCTGGTACCACCTGCACCGCCACACCAGTAGAATGCTGCCAACCATATTATGATGAGTAATACGGCCTGGTGGTGTTCTGCTGGTGGGGTGCTGCTGGCGGTAGCAGTGCCCCTACCCACTCCCTGCCGGACGACCTCCTCGACGGATAAGGTAAGTTGGGCGTCTGACAGGGGAGGGGTGCGAGGGTGGTGTGTGGTGTGTATGTGTCTGTGTGTGTACATGAATGTGTGAGTGTGTGAATTCCCTGTCACCGGTAGGTGATACCGCCATGGTTTTCGTGGCGTTGCTAACGCCAAGAAAACCATGGTGGTAGGCCAGCTCATAATGCAATGGGCGGTACTATGTCGGCTGCTGGGCTGGAGATTGATGACCTGGTGGCTCATACCGCCATGGTGGTATGAGTGGAGAAGTGACGGGTTGGATGCAGCCAACCCGCCAACCTCATAATGTGGCGGTATGTACCGCCAGCCTGTTGGCGGTAATACCACCACATTTACCCTGGCAGTCAGAAGACCGCCAGGGACATAATAAAGGCCTACATTTTTATCTTTAAAATGACACTAAAGTGACAAAAACCCAACAAAGGGAACCAGAGTTATGATTTTTTTAAAGATTAAGGGCCTGATTACAACTTTGGCGGAGGGGGTTAATCCGTCACAAATCTGACGGATATCCCGCCCACCGTATTACGAGTCCATTATATCCCATGGAACTCGTAATACGATGGGCGGAATATCCGTCACATTTGGGACGGACTAACCCCCTCCACCAAAGTTGTAATCAGGCCCTAAATGTTTTTAGCCTATACAAACTATAAGAACCAATCTGAACATCTGGTCGCACTCGACCGGGCAAAGTCAAAATTTGAGGCCAACCGTGAAGGAGCGGGTATAGTGAGCGTGTATAGTGAGCGGAAGGTCTCGTCAAAGTTTTACCTTTGGACTGAGTCTTTTTCTTGAAGCTTTTCTGGACCGGAACAAAGTCACAAGTTGAATCTGACCTCCCTGGAGCCCTCTTTGGATACATGTTGCAGAAGACCTCGGTAAAGGATTCTATGTTTGGATGATTGTTCACAACGGATATCTGTGTCCAGAACCAACTTGAAATTGAAGCCGACCTCCCTGGAGCCCTCTTCAGATACACTGGGTTAGAAGCCTGTGTCAACGTTTTATGTTCAGACTTGAAAACATTTTTGGGCATTTTTCTCTTTCGTGTCAGACGACCTCCATAGCAAGCCGATTTAGAGTTGACATCATCGGATTGCCTCTCTATGAGCCTCCAGTAAAATTCTGGATGTCTAGGGCTCCGGAGCTTTTCAGAAGATGGACCTGCAAGTCAGGCCGGGTCTCGGTCGACGTAAGCTGGCTTGACTTGTGACAGTGGGTCAGCCCACTTATGGAGCTTTTTTACAAAGCTGCTCCAAACTTCTCCAAACTTCTGGATCTTCTTCCAGATGGTCTTGAAGTTTCTTTAGGAGTCCACAACTCACCCCAAGGTTCTAGAGGCTCTGAGTTGTTACTTGAGGGTTAGAACTCCAACTCCCAGAATGCACCTGGTAAAAATCCAACAATGACCACTGGTCACTGATCAGCTGCTCAGTTTCTTCACAGCTTGAAGCAGGGCACTCTGGCCAGCTATTTTCTACCTGTAGCAAACAAGAAGTCCCCTATTGAAACAGTAGAAGACAGGCAAAGTCCTTTTGGTCATGAAGCCCAAGTGTGCACCTGGTGCAGTCCTTCTGAGTGCAGTGTCCAGGTGCAGGTCAGAGGTCCAGCAGAGCAGTCCTTCTTCTTCTTGTCTTGTTCCTGTAAGGATCTGAGGTGGGGTGTAGCTCTGTAAAATGTTATCCTTGCTCATGTGATGAAAGAAGGGGGTTGTGCAATCATGTGCAGGCCACCACCCTCCTAAGTCACCACTTCCTGGGAAATGTAGCAAAAATCAATCTTAGGGAGCAACATTCCCCCAAAATCTAAGTTGGCAAAAATTTCATTCTTAGAGTTTAGGTTTGGCTGGGCCCGCCCACTGGTGTGGCTAAGTTTCCCTTAACACATCCGTTCCTCAATCTAATCAGGAGGCACCTGGCTGTCTGGGTGTGCAGGAAATGGGAGCGTTACAGTGGCTATCTCAAATGTCCTTCCCTCCTTTGAAGACCACTTTGGCTGCTCACCCCCATCCTGTTCTACCATCTGCTGAGGCAGATCTCCTCCCACCAGATGCTTCCTTTGTGCCTGCCCAGGCCACTTCACACCTCATCCAGGCAGCCTGGCTCAGGGTGCCAGAGGCTGAGCAATGAGAGAAGGGAAGTGCAGAGCTGAAACTGGTAACTTTTACAAAGAGTCCTAAAACTCTTTCTAGGTGCAAGTTTTATTCAATTCAACAGTGGCAAGTTGTTGGATTTATTACAACTTTTAGTTTGACACTAAACATGCCATATTTACTAAACCTGCATGCCCTACCATATACTAGGGCCTTATAGGTAGGTGGGTACAGCCAATTATAATTAGCCTAATTTGCATATTCATTTTATTTAGAGCACTGGCCCTGGGACTGTGTCAGAAAAACACCAGCATAAGTGAAAAATGGGGGCAAAAGGTTAGGGGGCTTCTGCAATCAGCCCAGTTTTCCCACATGTATGATTCTGCTGAACGAGTTGGGACTCAACCATTGATGACAAGTATCGCAGTCATGGCAGAATGAGTTGCCCAACTTAAGCTTGCACAAAATAAGAACATAATCTGGATTGTTACAAGACAAAACATGAGCCTCACACAGATAATACCAAGTTGGACAGTATTTCACATCAGTACTAGAGCCTAGTTAGTGTATAACAGGATTCCATTGTTTACTTGCCCACCATTAATGCACCTGCAACTGAGTTGCCAACTGTTGTGAAACTGTTGAAACAGAGAGAGCTGAAAGGAGAATCACTGCATTTGTTGAAAATTGTATCGCACATGGATAAAGCTCTGTACGCAAAAGCAGCTGGGATCATGTGGAAGCATAAAGCAATATATGACAGAATCATTCTTCGAATGGGCAGCGTTCACACCATTAGCAATGTCATGTCCATTGTTTGAAAATGCTTTCAAGATGCTGGCCTTCGCGATCTTTGCATTGAAGCAAACATGATAGCAGCAGGATCAATATTATCAGTGCTAGAAGGACGTATGTACACTCATGCAGTTTGAGTACATAAGTGCATTTATGAAGCTATGTTGAGACTGGCTTGGTTGCAATTTATCCCCTGGGTGGCAAAGAATTACGAAGAGTACATACAGGTAGTCTACTACTTCATTGAGCATGTTAATGACTTTTCAAAATACCTATGCCAACAGAGACTGAACAACCTCTTTCAGAATGCTGCACTTGCCAAAGTAAAACAGCTTTGAGATGTAGATCTGGAACATCTTCATCATGACAATGGAGCTTTCTCTGCATTTTGGATGTTGGATGTGGATATTGTTGAAAATGTATTGCTGACTGTTGCGTGCTGCTCCAGAAGGAAATTGGCATTTATGTCTTACCGTCATACGCTCTGTGATCCCATGGTGTTTTTTTTTATTACAGGATGAACTACACTAGATATCTTCCTGTATACTATGACAAAATGATATTACTTGCAGTAAAACATCCAGAGATACACCACAACTTCATCACTGGATGCTTTTCAGTTTAACTGTCCGATGTTATTCTGTTTTGATGAATTCCGGTTGACCAAGCGATAGAGGTAACAGTCAGCAAAGACACACATACTTCAGCTGGTACAAGTTTCAACCTCAAGGTGGATGCTGTGAACAGATATTATATGACGGCTGAATACAGAAGTTCTTACTCATGCAGACCTACATAAGTCACAAATTGAAAAAGACGAAGATACTGCTACGAGAGCTGTTAGTCTCGTTCAAAGCTGGATTAACCCATCTGTTGGTCCACATGATTTCATTTGTCTCTCTGCAGCAAAAAAAAGGCATCTCCAGACATAGGGCCTGATTGCGACCTTGGAGGAGGGGATTACTCCATCCCAAATGTGACGGATATCCCCCCCACCGTATTACAAGTTCCAATATATGCTATGCAACTTGTAACATGGCGGCAGGATATGCGTCACATTTGGGAAGGAGTAATCCCCTCCGCCAAGGTCATAATCAGGCCCATAGTGTCTGACATAATGAAGACACAGGAAATAGGTGAACAATGCTATACAGACTTTAAACTTGAGTGACCTGAGAATATTCCACCTATTAAGATGTTTCATGACTCAATAAACATAAACAAACTAAAAACCTTCACTAATATGTCCAAGAAGAAGGCAGTGAACAGCAATGGCAGGACAATCATCATGAAAGCAGACAAAGCACTATTTGGTCAACTCTTTGTGACAGCATAAAATTGGAACCTTCAAATGGTGGATGTACTCTCTCATCCCTTAAGACCTCTACCATGGGCATTCACAACTCCAGAAGGTCTCATGCAAAAAACAAACAAAGCTAGTTTAGCAACATACTTTCAGAAAAATGTTTCCCCTGCTGAGGAAATACCTGGAAATTCAGCAACGGTGATTGAAGGTATGGTTCTTGTTAATAGAGTAAAAGGCGTGAAGTCAAACTTTGGTTACATTCATTTTTCCACATATTAGGATGAATTTGTATGCTATTCATCAAAAATATGACATTTTTTTTTCATCTATGGGCTGCTGAACCAATAATATCAGACAAAAGGAAAAGAGTTATAACTTCCTATCACATATTTTCCGTTTCTAAACATCCATACCTTGCAAAAAACTTAGAACCCATCCACCTGAGTGGTACCAATAGCATAAATGTGTGGTTCCTGGTTCACGGACTAGTATGTTTTAAGCCATACACCATAATACAAATATAAATCCCATTGGATATAATAGGATTTACATTTCAGCGGATGAGATATCTGTTATCGTTATGACGGAGTACCCCATCAGGCTCTTAATATTCCAGTACCTCACCATGTGAACCAGCTCTTTCTGATCAATAATGTTTACCTACCAGCAACAAAATAGTTCATTTTAATAAATTAATTTATTTTACAAGCCATCTTAATTCTTGGATCATCAAACAATTACACTTGAGAGACTTCCAATGGGTTGCGGATTCGCATTAGTTCTTTATATAAAGACATAGAAGATGAAACAGCTGTGCCTGCATATTCTGTATATAGAACTTGTTGGACTTGACCTTTTTTGCAGGATCATCCCTGTACTTTTTACCTTCATCCTCCTATTTTCTGAATCTTTTTTTGTTGGTAAGCACAATTCTCAATGTGCCACTTTAATAAAGTTGGAATTTTATTGCTCTAACCATTTGGTGCCTGCAGCCTGTATCCTGTGTCACATGACTAGATTTAGCTAACAATTGGTCTCTGTGTATTGCTCCCAGACAGTGAAACAAAGGAGGAATAGGTGTTGGCAGGATGGGCCATTTCTGACTTGATGAGGTGGAGGAACTTTCACCTATCACACTTGAACATCACAAAGGCTCAGCCTGACCACGCTCACAAAGGGTTTGACACACACTAGTGTCTATGACGCCAGATAAGCTACTGTTAGGCAGAAAATGCCAAGCATCATCCAGAATCTTCTCCTACTTCAAAGTGAGCACCAGGTATAAATAATGGACCATCAGACCCAGCTTTTCAGTATACCTCAGTACCTATGGGAGACTCAGAAAGACTGGTGTTCTGCTGTGCAAGGACTGCTACTCTGTTGACTTGCTGCCTGAGTGAAAAGGACTGGAGCTGCATCTTGAACCTAGGACCAGTATGTTGACTCAAAGGGATAGCTGGATGGCCTCTTGATCAGATTCTCAGTGACAGAAAAGGCTCTAATCACCCCTTGAATCCAGCACCTGGACTCTATCTGCTGTGCCTCCTACCCCCCCGCCCAGTGGTGAAAATGTTAATAAAGGACTTAGTGGCAGGAATAGTGAGGTGAGCTTGTATTTAGAAGACACTGGACAACTGGTACAGCAACTGTGTAAGAGATGGATGTGTCTAGGTGCATTTTTCAGTGCACACTAAGAACATTCATTTGGAAACATCAGTGGTGCCAGTAAAAGTAAGTACAGGTTATATGAAGTTGGAAAACTGATTCTTTTATTTTTTTTGAAGTAAACAGTGAGGGATTGGGGAGTGACCAAGTATTTAATGACAGTGAGGCAGTAGAATGTTTGTGTGTGGTGCATTGATGGGAGGAAGTGAAAAGAGAAGAATAGTTTAGCATATTAAACATAATCAAGATTTGGAGAAATAAAAGGCCAGATTTAAAGAAAGGTGGTGCAGCGCAGTGCTGTCCCACAATTGGCAGCGCTTCACTGCATCACTTTAGAAATGCAGGGATGCACCATATTTAGGGGAATACAGCAGACCCCTGTGTTTCCCACTGCGCTGGTGCTAAATTTAGCTGCCAGCGTCAATGCAGGCATCCTTGCACCATTGTGCAAGGATGTCTGTGTTGAGGGGAGAGATTGTTTATATGTGGGAGGTGTCCCTTCCTGCACATGAACAATCACTAAAGGTGCTTTGGCACTTCTGTGTGTGCTGCACAAAGCGTCATTTTCAAATGATTGTTTATGTGAAGGAAGGGACACCTTCCCGCACACAAACAATCATTTCTGGCATTTTACTCTTTCTATGCATGCTGCAAAATGCAGCAAGCATAGAAAAAGCAAAAAACGAGGAGGAACAAAGGTATTCCTCCTTGTTGTGCCATGCTAACGCCACCCTCAGGGGTGGCGTTAGATTTTGGCGCTGACTCAGGTTTACGAGATTTCATAAATCTGAGTTAGCATCAAAATGCCATGGGTGTTGCTGTGGCACACCCACAGCAACACCCATTGCACGCCCCTTCCATGGAAAGAGCTATGTGGGAAGGGACCGTATAAGTGGCTTAGCGCCACCTTGTAAATACGACGCTATGCCTAGTGCCACAGGAACGTCACTAAAAGTGACGCTCCTGTGGCGCTAGGGGCTTATAATTCCAGCCCAAACTATTCTAGGGCAGAGGTTCAAGGGTAAAGGAAAAGGACCCCAAACTCTGACTTTGGTCATGCAAACAGGAAGAGGGGTGGAAAAAGCTATGGGCAAACACCAATATACTAAGAAAAGTCATTTGAAGAAGGACCTGGTGCATTTAGAATGTTTGTCAGCAATGCCATAAATGTAAGAACTTTTGGTAGGACAGGGAGGTAAACAGTGCCGAAAACAGCTACAGGTTCATGAGGATGAATATTGTTGAAAGATATTTATAGGGCTACTGTGCACAGAAAATGATAGTTAGAGGCATGAAAGAAAACAATCTAAGCAGAATGACACAAAAAAACGAATTGAAAAAGATTTGAGTATATATGAGCACATAGGTAATGCTTAATGGCATTAATTAGAGTTTTCCCTGACAGCTGGCAAATGGTTGGGACAGCAGAGGCACCAACTTGTCGCAGTTGTTGACAGAGTAGCAAATTAAAAGTTCCATGCTAGATTGTGTTTTATGTTATTTATCTGGAAGTAGTAACCAACTCCTTGACAACAGCTTCTTCAAGGAAAATAGAGCAAATAAAAGAGCAATAACTGGGCATAGTTGCATGAGAGATATATCTGTACTTGTTTCCTCTTTCGTGAAGGTAAAACCTTAAAGCCTGGATTTCTAGTCCAAAAATAATAATAAAAAACAAATCAATGTTTTTACATGCTGGTAAATTTCTTCCATTGCTTGGGAGATTATTGAGATTATTTAGTATTTTTACTGTTAAGTAACACCATGATTTACATGAGAGTCCTTTAGAGGAAAATGGTAGTGCACATGGTGCTCTATAGGCCATCCGATATAGCGTGGCTTTTTGGGTGTCATTTATATTGGTGTTTGCACCATGCAATGATTTTCATAGTAGCAGGTAGTTAGACCACCCAGAGCCATCAAATGATTTCCATAGCAGCAGAGATAACAATGCCAGTAGTAGTGAGGTACAAACGACAGATAGTGTGATAAAGGTAAGACTAGAGGTTGAAAAGCTTGGTATATTAATTTAGGTTTGTTGGAAAGTGGATTACTGGTAAGTGCAGGTAAGTACCTACACTTAGTAATAGGCCACAAACCTCCACTTAGGTCCAGTTAGGCCTCAATAACTTAAACCCAGGTCAACCCTCAACGAGCAACAAAAATTTACTTTGGAGACAAGTGTGTAAAGCATTTAAACATCCCAAAACAGAAAGCACAAAACACACAAAAAATCCAACACCAATTTATACAAATAGATTTTATTTTCATCTTTAAAATGACACCGAAATGATTACAATCAGATAAGGAGAACCGGAGTTATTAATTTTTAAATAATTAATGTTTTCTAGTGCATAGAAGCAACTAGCGCTCAAAGGGTTAGAAAAAGTCACACTTGATAGGGACAAAGTCCAGAGTTCAGGCCTCCCACAAGATAACACTGTTACACTTACTTTCAGAAGTGTTTCTTGATTCAGGAAAGTGGTCCACAGCACCAGCCAAGGGTTTAGAAGCTCTGGTTTGCCTCATGGGGTCTGGGACTGCAACTCCCACAATACACCTCTTCAACTTATGGAGTTGCTCCAAATGTCTCAAAACTTCTGGATCTTCTTCGAGAGGTCTTTTCTGGGTCCTTGAAGTGTCCACAACTTGTTCCAAGGTTCCAGGAGCTCTGAGTTGCTCCTTGGGAGTTGAGACTACAATTCCCAGAATACACCTGATCAGAATCCTCAAATGGATCCTGGACACTGGTCTGCTGGGCTCTGCTTGCAGGACTTGGTGCAGGGGACTGTGGGCAGCTTCTTTGTACCTGTAGGAAATAGGGAGTCTCTTCTTGAAGCAGAAGAAGACAGACTTAGGGGGTGATTCTGACATTGACGGGCGGCGGAGGCCGCCCGCCAATGTTCCCCCGTCAAAATACCGCCCCGCGGTCACAAGACCGCTGAGGGTATTTTGAGATTTGCCCTGGGCTGGCGGGCGGCCGCCAAAAGGCCGCCCGCCAGCCCAGGGCAAATCTACCTTCCCACGAGGACGCCGGCTCCGAATGGAGCCGGCGTAGTGGGAAGGTGCGACGGGTGCTGTTGCACCCGTCGCGTATTTCAGTGTCTGCAAAGCAGACACTGAAATACCTTGCGGGGCCCTCTTACGGGGGCCCCTGCAGTGCCCATGCCATTGGCATGGGCACTGCAGGGGCCCCCAGGGGCCCCGCGGCATCCCATACCGCCATCCTGTTCCTGGCGGGAGACCCGCCAGGAACAGGATGGCGGTAGGGGGTGTCAGAATCCCCATGGCGGCGGAGCGCGCTCCGCCGCCATGGAGGATTCCCCCGAGCAGCGGAAAGTCGGCGGGGGATCGCCGACTTTCCGCTTCTGACCGCGGCTGAACCGCCGCGGTCAGAATGCTCGTGGGAGCACCGCCAGCCTGTTGGCGGTGCTCCCGTGGTCGGTGGTCAGAATGACCCCCAAAGTCCTTTAGTCGTGAAGCCCAAGTGTGCAGCTGGTGCAGTCCTTCAGAGTGCAGTGTCCAGGTGCAATTCAGGGGTCCAGCAGGGCAGTCCTTCTGCTTCTGATGTTCTTCCTTGTAGGAATCTGAGGTGTGGGTGCAGCTCTGCCATATTTACCCTTGCTCCTGGGGTGGGAATCAGGGTGCCCTGGTTTTCCAATCACAGGCAGTCGTCTCCCTTTCCCTTTGATGACCGCTTCCTAGGAAGTGTGGCAAAACTTCAAACCCAGGGAGCAGCATTTTTAAAAAATCCATCATGGCTGAAAGTGATTTTTGGAGGTTACATTTGGCTGAACCTATCCGCTGGTGTGGCTAAAAATCCTAAACACACCCTTCTCCTGCCCTCTCATAATCTAATCTAAAGGACACCTAATTGTCTGGGGTTTCAGGAAGTAAGGGAGGTCCTGAGCTACTCCAAATGTCCTTCCCTGCCTTTGAAAAACAATTTGGCTGCTCTCCCCATCCTGTTTCGCCATCTGCTGAGGCAGATCTCCTTCCCTAAGCACAATCTTTGTGTTCAGCCCAGGCCACTTCTTACCTCATCAAAGTAGCCAGGCCAGGCTGCCAGAATCTGGCCAATCAGAGAAGGGCACTACAGAGCTGAAGATGGCAACTTTCAGGTAGAGTTTTAAAACTCTTTACCTGAACTAGCTATATTAAATCCAACAATGGCAAGTAGTGGGATTTATTATAACAAATATTTTGATACCACACCCAAGGTATCTATCACTTATGGAGACTTTGTTAATTAAAATAAAGTCTCTCCATTTTAGCCTATGGAGGCCATTCACTTTGTGAGGGAAAAATGAATTTGACTATTTTACCTCAACAGGGGTTATAAAACAATGTTATAAGGTCCCTGCTTATTGTTGCATGGCGCCCAGCCCTAGGGGCAGATAGGGCACACCTTTGGGGTGACTTATATGTAAAAATAAGGTAGTTCAAGACTTTGGAAGTACTTTTGATTCCAAAGTTGTATTTGCATATAACGTTAGTTTAAAAGCATCTAGCAAGGCAGGCCTGCCTTTAAAATGACACTGGCTACCTCAGCAGTGCACCTGTGGGTGCACTACCTATGCTAGGGTCCCTAAACCTACAGACCCTACCATATACTAGGGACTTATAGGTAGGTTGACATAGCCAATTATAATTAGGCTAATTTGCATACTCCTTTTATACAGAGCACAGGCCCTGGGACTGGTTAGCTGTACCCAGGGCACCATCAGAGTAAGGAAAACACCATCAAAAAGTGAAAAATGGGGGCAAATAGTTAGGGGGCCTCTGCAATAAGCCCTGTTTTCTCACAAGGTTGAGGTGGTATTGATGTAAAAAGGCAATATTGATGATCAGGGCGAACTGAATCCAGGCAGCTGCAACTATGTTGAGTTACTGCAATATGAAAACATGGAAGCATTCTCAAGCAGTGATAGCAAAGAATAACACTTCCTTGCAGGAATAAACAGAGCAGTAATGCATTAGTCTTCTCCAACATTTTATTCTCAAAGCTTCAGATTTTATCCACAAAGTGTCCAATCCTCAATGAGCATATGTAATCCATAGCTTCTAGGTTTCTAGTTTTCAGCAAGCTTCATACAATACACAGACAACACATATGTTGGCTGATAACAGACTTTTCAAGGCTGTAATAAATACAAACTGCATAATTTAAATTAACCTGGATTCTGCATAAGACACAATGTACCAAACCAACCAATAGTGTCCATCAAATAGTGCCACTGAACAAAGGTTAAGGAATACTACTGAATATTGTGTTCATCATAAATTGCACAATTTAAATTATCCTGGAATCTGCATAACACACAATGTACCAAACCAACCAATAGTATCCATCGAATTCAGCCACTAAACAAAGGTTAAGGAATACTACTGAATATTGTGTCCATCATAAAGTAGAAAGAGAAGTGCCAATATATAACTTAGTCATCTCAGAGAGCGCTAGGTAGTGAGAATACATACCAAAACTCACCATTTTTTGTTTTGTTTTGCTAAAAACCAGTTGCATGGGTTTGTGGTAAAACCACTAATCTTTTAAAAAATGTTTAGCCCTAAGGGGTTTTCCCAGAAGGACTATGGGGGGGGCATGGTATCCATATTCTGCCACCTTATGTGTGTCTTGTTACTCATTTACAGGATAGGGGACTAAGTTCCCAAAGTTATGGAAAGGCCACCAGGACATTTTCTATCATTTTGCAGGCAGCCAATTAGAGCGCTCACTTCTGTGAGACCCTCACTCCCTCACAAGTGAGATGGTCCAAGGGAAAAAGAACCCTTAGGCCAATCAAAATGCTTTCTTTTTTTTAAGTTGGGCTCATAAGACTCTTACAAGAGTCCCTCAAACCCAACCGTCCAAATATACAAATACTTTTGTACATTCATTTCTCAAAAACTACAGAACAGATTTCCATCAAATCACACAAAGCATAAGTTATTGAAGAAGATCTATCTTACTTCTAGATTTTGTGTAATTCCATTGAGCAGTTTGGGCTGTAGCCCTTTTCAAAATCCCTATGAAAATTACATGAGAATTTTGCGTTTCAGGCCCCCCCACCATTTCTAGGCCCCCACTTGAAGGATCCCCAATAAACTTTCATTGAAGAAACTAGGCAAAACAGAGGACCTGTTTAGGAAGTTTTGGGAAGATATGTGAAGATGTATATCATGTATCTATCTATCTATCTATCTATCTATCTATCTATCTATCTATATATATATATATATATATACATATATATATATATATATATATATATATATATAGATATATAGATATATATATAGCTCATTACTTCACATCTTATATTATTGATGAGATCTTGTATGGCATCTTTGATATTATCACTGCAACATTTGCAATAAAATTATTGCTAAGAAAACAAACTGTGCATGGCAATGGCATGAGTTACAGTTACCTTATGGGACAAGTTATAGTTACTTGACAGAACTCTAACTGTAAGTGCTGAATTTCTATGTTTGTGTAGGAGAAAATTCAGAACCTAACTTTAACCTCACTGCAACCTTTGGTTTCCTCCGTGAATATATATATATATATATATCTAAATCTCAATGTATTTTTGGACTTGTCTGTATCTTTGGCACCGTTTGACAAATCTTCACAGAATGTTCTTAAAAAAAGGCTTGGTGATACTTGCTGTGCACTGGAAGTTTTGGAGTGATCTGTCCAGCAGGGACAGAGAAAAAGGGAGTACAAAAAATGTTGCATTACCCATGTCAACCCCGAAATGACCTGTCAACATGTCCACAGCCTGAACCACTGGATGGAATTACACCAAACCTGGCAGAAAGGAAGCTGCCGATACACAGATTGTGTTTTTTTGGTGTAAGTCCATTCAGTAGTTTTGGAGATATTTAAGGGCAAATTAATTTGTATATCTCTAGCAGCAAATAATTTGCACAATTTGCAAATGTTCACAAATACGCGTGCAAAAAGAAGCAGTGCAATGGCTAACTGCAACCTGACTAGAAAGTTGTGACTGGCATTTTATTTCATGGAATACGGTCCCCGGGAGTGAAAATTCAAATTGAAAGTAGCATAAGAGGCCAAGGTGAAGGTACCCTGACCCCAGGGGTGTGATATAGGTGTGGTTTACAGGCAAATGATAGGTTTAATATAATTTTGAGTCATGGCGTGCAATATGCATGTAAATTCATTAATTTGCACAAATTTCCATGAATTGTTCGTGAAATCTTTACAATTATTGAAAAATTTGAAAGAAAAACAGACTCATTCATACATGAATTAATTCACTCATACATGCACTCAGAGGCTAAGGTACCCACTCACAAACCCACTCAGACACCCATGCACCCACTCAGACCCAATCATAGACTCCCACTCCCACTTTCAGACCCATTCAGACACTCACGCAGCCACTCACACATCCACTGTCAGAGACAGGCCCTGTGGCCAACCTGTGCTGAATTTGCTTTTACAAAACCATAAAAATTCAGCAGTTATAGTTAGTATTCTTTTAAGTAACTATAACTTGCACCCTAAGGGATTTATAACTCATGCCTTCGCCATGCAAAGCTAATTACTCCACATATTATGTAATCAGTGCGATCTTGTGTGGCATCTATAATATCACTGCAACGATTGCAAAAACAGTATTGATAAGAAGACTGTGCATGGCAAGGGCGCAAGTTATAGTTACCTTAGGGCAAGAGATATAGGGGGTCATTCCGACAGCGGCGGGCGGCGGGAAACCGCCCAAACACCGCCCCGCGGTCAAATGACCGCGGGGAGCATTCTAACTTTCCCGCTGGGCGATCTTCAAAAGATCGCCCGCTGGCCCAGCGGGAAAGCCCCAGCAAAGATGAAGCCGGCTCCGAATGGAGCCGGCGGATTTGCTGGGGTGCGACGGATGCAGTTGCACCCGTCGCGATTTTCAGTGTCTGCCAAGCAGACACTGAAAATCAGAATGGGGCCCTGTTAGGGGGCCCCACGACACCCGTTCCCGCCAGCCTCTTCCTGGCGGTGTAAACTGCCAGGAACAGGCTGGCGGGAAGGGGGTCGGAATCCCCATGGCGGCGCTGCTTGCAGCGCCGCCATGGAGGATTCCCTGGGGCAGGGGAAAACCGGCGGGAAACCACTGGTTCCCCTTTTCTGACCGCAGCTTTACCGCCGCGGTCAGAATTGCCCCAAAAGCACCGCCAGCCTGTTGGCAGTGCTTCCTCCATCCCCGGCCCTGGCGGTCCATGACCGCCAGGGTCGGAATGAGGCCCATAGTTACTTGAAAATTCTCTAAATATAACTGCTGAATATCTATGGTTTTCTACAAGTAAATTCAGAACCTAACTATAACGTCCCTGTAACCTTTGTTTTTTCAGTGAATATATATATATATATTTGCATATATATATCTATAAATATATATGTGTGTGTATATATATATATATATATATATATATATATATATATATATACATATATATATATATACATATGTAGATAGATAGATATAAATCGCAAGTAACTATAAGTCATGCTCTTAGGTAACTATGACATGTGATCCTGCCAATCATGTTTTTTTAATCAACACTTTGACTGCAAATATTACATTGATACTATCAATGATGTTATCGAAGGTGTCATGAATACCGTAATTTGTGGGGCAATTAGCAGAGGGCACAAGTTATAGTCACCTTAGGGCACGAGTTATAGTTACTTGAGATAACTCTAAGTTTAACAGGTGAATTTCTCTGATTTGCTACGTTTAAAATGTGAGCCTAAGAATTAAGGGCCAGATGTAGGTAGCTGTTTGCATGTCGCAAACTGCGAAAAACGCAGGTTGCGCCATGCAAACAGCTTGACACGATGCTCATCCCCAAATTGCGAGTCGGTACCGACTCGCAATTTGGGGATGCGACTCGCAAATAGGAAGGGGTGTTCCCTTCCTATTTGCGACCGCATCGCCATGCTGAGTTGCTTTGTGATCGCGAATGCGGTCGCAAACCAAATCGCACTTACCACCCACTTGAAGTGGGTGGTAACTCATTCGCAAAAGGGAAGGGGTCCCCATGGGACCCCTTCCCCTTTGTGAATGCCGAAAAAAAAAATAATTCAGAGCTGGCAGTGGTTCCTTGGACCACTGCCTACTCTGAAAAAACCAAAACCAAATGGTTTTGGAAGTTTTTCTTTTTGCAACTCGTTTTCCTTTAAGGAAAACGGGCTGCAAAAAAAAAAAAAACTGCTTTATTAAAAAAGCAGTCACAGACATGGAGGTCTGCTGTCTCCAGCAGGCCACCATCTCTGTGAGTGCATGGACTCGCTATGGGGTCGCAAACTGCGACCCACCTCATTAATATTCATTTGGTGGGTCTTTGCGACCCCATAGCGAGTCGCAGAAGGTGTCTGAGACACCTTTCTGCATATGGTTTTGCGAGTTGCAATTTGCGAGTCGGTCAGACTCGCAAATTGCAAGTCGCAAAATTTTACTTACCTACATCTGGCCCAAAGTCTCTGAAACCTTTGGCTTTTTAAGTGAATTTCTACGTTTTTTAAATAGTTCTATTTCCTAACTATAACATCCCTGCAACCTTTGTTTTTTCAGTGAATTTCTACTTTTTTTTTTTAATGTATATTAATTTTCATTGTTATACATTAATCCAACCGCCGCCGCACATGGCCTTTCGCTAACCACCTATAAGGACCCAACCTAGCACCTTGCACCCTCTAACCACCCAACCCCACGCTGCACATGGCCCTTGGGGGTTATGCAGTGGGAGTTGGCTATTGCCTGCCTCTCCAGGTGTGAGAAGGTGTATCTGGGGGTGAGAGTGGCTGTGACAGTGTCTGTCCCTGTGTGAGAATGGGTGTATCAGTTTCTTAGTGGGTGCGTAGGTGTCTGCGTGGGTCTGTGAGTGGGTACATGAGGGTTTCAGTGGGTCTGTAAGTAAGTGTGTGAGAGTCTGAGTGGGTCTATGAGTGGGTGAACGAGGGTCTGAGTGGGTCTTTAAGTGGATGTGTGAGTGTCTGAGTGGGTCTGCGATTGGATGCGTAAGGGTCTGGGTAGGTGTGTGAGTTGGAGAAAGAGATTGAAAGAGAGAAATTGAGAGAGAGCGAGAAAGAAAATGAGATGGAGAGAGATAGAGAGTTTTTTTTAGGCTTTGATGTATGATATATTTGGAATGAGATATTTCAGGACAAATTGGAAAGGAAAATTTATTTGGCAATTAAAAAGAGTGAGATCACCTTTCAGTATGAACCTTAAACTTTTGAAGTTTAAAAGAAATTAAAGAGGGAAAACAACCACAGGAACACCTGGTGTAGAACACTTAATTTTCAGTGTAAGAGTTTGTGACCTTAACCTTTAGGCCATAGATGACAGCTTATTGTGATGCTTCCAGACATACTTATGACAGTCAGCACACACATGTAATTGGGAAGAAACATGAATGTTCCATCACCAGTAAAGTTTAACAGTCAAAACACTAGTAAAGAAAAAACACACTACCACGCAATATTAGGATTTGAACCTTCGGCCAAGTGAGAAACTGTGCAAGACCGTGACTATTAGACCAGAAGTGATTCTTTTCCACTCTGTATCCAAAAGTAACTATAACATTTGTCCTAAACAACTTGCTAGTTTAACTGTTTGAAGTCATTGAGTGGAGAGTACATTGCAATGACAATCTCTCTCTCTCTCCCTCTCTCGCTCTCTCTCTCTTTTTCTCTCTCATCCCATTATGGGATGGAAGAGAGAGAGAGTGACAGGACTGATGAGGGGTCTGAAGTACCCCACAGTCCTAGCCGGCTCTCCATGACTTGTGGGAGCTGGCATTTTTCCCAAAAGCAGGGAGTTGCTTTTAATAGCAGTTCCCTGCTTGCAGAAAGCAGAGTTTTCATCTAGCTTCCCCACACACATATTTGCGTGCAGGGAAGACAGAAAAAAACGTTGCTTTCTGCGAGTGAGAGCTGTTTGACATCTCTCACTTGCAGACACCTGACATTGTTACAGCTTTTGCCCCTGGACATAGCAGGAGCCGACCCAGGGCATGGTGGTCCCTAGGGCCATCATTGGCTCCAAGAAGGGGGCTGTGCTGCCCCCCTCAAACTTTAACAGCCCACGGAAATGTTGGTCCCTGGGGCTTAGGGGACCAAAACGAACACTCCTCATTCTTTTATTGAAACCCCAGGGAGGTGGTGGTCTCTAGGGCTGCGGGAGGGCCATGTGCCCTCCCCACATTGAAGTTGAATTAAGCACCAGTAAGGTGGCAGTTACAGGGGTTGCAGGGAGGCTGTGCAAACCGCTTCATTGAATTTGAATTAAGTCCCAGGGATGGAGTGGTCCCCCGAGCTGCAGAGGGGCTGAACACCATCCACATTAAATGTGATTGAAGCACTGGGGAGGTGGCAGTCCCTAGTTCTTCATGGGGGCGGGGTGGTCCTTCCGCATTGAATTTGAATGAAGCCCCTGAGAGGTGGTGATCCCTGGTGCTGCAGGGGGGCCAGGCATTTCACGTGCGTCATCTCTGCTGGGGGGGTCATCCCCAGGGTCCTCGCCACCTCGGCCCCGACGGGTAGTCCCTTGTGCTCATTCGGTGGTTGCAGGGGTTACGCTCCCTACGGACGTGGATGATTCCAGTCCCGGCGGTGACCCAGTGCCTGTTCTCCCTCCCGGTCGGGGGGAACCACTTCTGTCCATGCCCCTTGCCACCTTGTCTGGGTTGTTATCTGGGGGTGGGGAAGAGGGGCCGGGACTGGTCGTGTGTCCCTCTGGGCTGGCTTTCACTTCAGTTGGGTTCCCCGGCCCTTGTGATGTCGAGCCTGGCCGTCTTACTCACCCGGGTCCTCCCGGCCTTTCCGCTACCCCCAGCCCCACCACTACCAAGCACCTTGCAACAGTTCATCTTTGGGGCCAGACCTCTCCCAGCGGCCAAGGTCCCCAGTGCTTCTCAGGCATCGCTCCGCCTGGGCCCCCTCCTCACCTGCTTCACTCCCAGTCAGTCAGCACGGCTCCACGGCAGCCTGGCTGTGCATCTGTCATCTTAGGGGTCTGCTGAGCTATTCACTCGCCGAGCTCGTACTCGGCCTCTGTTGCCCCATCGCCTACACCATCCCCTTGGGGTGTCAGGAGTGCTCCTCAGGCCTTGGAGTGCCAGGATTTTACTATTAATCGCCCCTGGGGGCGAGTGGCCATGGATTCTCGGCAGGCCGGCAGAGAGGCACAGGAATCTGCCCTACTCGTCCGCCATCTTCAGGGCCTGTAAATTAAATGTACTAGTGGGACTGCAGCACTACTTGTGCCACCCACCCACGTATCACATAAACCGGTCTCAGGCCTGCCATTGCGAAGCCTGTGCGTGCAGTTTACAATACCATGACGAGTTGCCATTTAAAACATTTTGCCAAGCCTTAAACACCCCTTTTATTATATATAGTTAACACCCATAAAGTAGGAACTAGGTAGCCCATAGAGAAGAATGTTATGTAACTAAAAGGTGGGACATATACTGTTAAGGTTTACATGTCCTTGAAGTAAAAAAAAAAACAAATTTGTTTTTCACTTCTGTGGGGCCTAACTCATCTCATATGCTAACATTTGGGATTCCTTAATACATCTGGGACACTTAATAAACTGTAATACCTAATTGACAAGGAGTAGCTATGTCATGCTTAGTACCTATGACAAACCCTCTTTAAAGGTAAAGTTGGATTTATTATAATTCAGAAAATGCCATTTTTAGAAAGGTAGCATTTTCCTGCTCCTAGCCCTGTGTGCCTACAGTCTGTCTCCAGTACCTGTCTGGGGTGGGCTGACAGCTGGCTTTCTGTATTCTCTCTAGACATTTTCACACAAAAGAAGGGTAGGTGTGACTAAGTGGCCATTTGCATGTTGATAGGTCATCCTGGGCAGGATGGGCGGGAGGAGGTGACACTTATACCTGAATAGGCAGTCCCCTGCTCCCACACAAAGGAATGCTCAACCCCCTGAGGTGAGTTGGGAGCCACGGCAGGAAGAAAGGACCTCTGTGCACTTCTTTGAAGTCATCCCCACTTCAAAGGCACAACTGGGTTTAAGTACTGTACCCCTGACCCTAAGAAATCACTACACCTCATGGCATTATGAAGAACTCTGCCAGGAAGAAGGACTGGTGTGCTGCTACAAGGATTGCCACCCTGGACTGCTTCTCCGGAAAAAAATGCTTTTCATATGTGCTGCTCTGCAGTCCTCTGCCCTGCTGAGGAAGGACTGTACCCATCTCACTTGAACCCAGAGTGACTCCAAGAGCTTGCTGGCATGCCTCCTAGTCTGAAGAGTCAGGGACATCAAGATTTCACTTACCCATGCTTCAGGCTCGGGACGCTGCCAACTGTGAGTCCTGCCCTGCCAAGTGGTTCCAATCCATCCCTGGGCCCTTGGAAGTGGGTTCTGCAGCTGTTTCTATAAGACCCCCTACATTGTCATCACTGCATCAATCGGAACCATTGCATCTCTCCTCAATGCTAATGCATCACCGCTGCCACTGAGGATGAGGATATCACAGCACTGGCTGTATGGCTCAGGATCAATGTATCACCCTCAGCCCTGGTGCATCACCTTCACTTTGCTGGCTGCATGGCTCAACAATGATGCATCACTTTCCTCACCAAGGGTTCCCTTAAGACACATCCCTGATTGCACGGATTGGAACCAATACATCACCTGTGCATCGCCTCTTCTCTTCACATCAAGTCTTCAGTGTTAATATGTCCTCTATTCACAAGGTTTTTCTTTCAGCTGAACAAGGTTGGTCCCTGTATATGACCTGTGCTCCATTGCAGTCTGGCTGTACCTTTGGGTTTCCCCCCGTCTAGCATGAGCAAATATTTCTGGTTGGTGCTTTGAGTTTCTAAGCACTACATTTGCAGATATTATTTGACAATTCATATCTTGATTTCTACTTATTGCAGTTTTGTAATTTTGTTCTTGTTTTATGCATCGAAATATATACTACTTTTACATATTGGTGCCAAGTCTTTTGGTGGTGCTTTCACTGTGTTACTGTTTGAAGTGCTGCTCAAACAATTTACACATTGACTCTTAAGTTAAGCCTACCTGCTCTATGCCAAGGTACCAAAGGTTGGACATAGGTTGATTTATTGTGTGTAACTGACTTACGCCGACTAGGATTGTGGTCCCTAATTGGACAGTGTTTATACCTGTGCCAACTAGAGACCCACTTTCTAACATGTATACACATTGCATGGAAATGGCATGAGTTATAGTTAATGTAGTGTGACGAGTCAGGTGGCAAAACTGTGCTCGGAGGTGTGCAACTTATAATAATTTGAAGATGATGTGTAACTTATAACTTCAAGTTATAATTATAACTTTACAATTTTTAATATTTGTGTATTTTAGGGTGGGTTTGTATGAAAAGAATGCATGTGGTATTTCTGACTATAAATTATCCTTAACCTTTGTATTTTTATTGTATGCTAATATTTGTTTTATTTTAATGAAAATATGTTCAAATCACAGTGTGGAGTGTCATTGATTGGATCATCATAAAGTGGAGTGTAGCACAACATAATGAAAAAGAGTGTCATAGAGTCTAGCGTTGTAGAGTATTGTAGAGTGGAGTGATGTAGCATACAGTGGAGTAAAGTGTTATACAGTAGAGTGGTGTTTCATATCATGGAGCGGAGAATTGTAGAGTGGAGTGGCGTGGAGTGGAGTGTCAACAAGTAAAGTGTTGTAGTGTGGCATAGAGTGTAATTGTATGTTGTAGAGTGTAGTGGCATAGAGTGGAGTTCAGTGGAGTGGCGTGTAGATCAGTGCTGTCAAGTGTAGAGTCATACAGTAGAGTGGTGGAGAGTCTTCTACAGTGTAGTGTTCTACAGCGGAGTATTATTATTTGTAGGAACACAGTGCATTGTAGAGTGATGAGTTATAGTTAGTGTTGTCTGGTTAGCAAGCAAAAAGAGTGTGTAATGAGGTATGCTACTCATAATAATTTGAGGGTGGTAGCTGAATTGTAAATAAAAGTTATAACTATGACATTTAGAATGTTTAAAGTGTTATACTCATGGAATGCCGGGGCCATGTGAATGAATTGTATACCTACATTGCCGCCAGTGTCCAAGGTATCCCCACCCGGGGCTGTCTGTCCTCCGGCCTATCTGCCATCTGTCCTAAGGGAAAAAGTTGAGCTTAGTCTGAATTAACATGTAGCCGTGGTTTGTATAGGGAAAATAAGCTTTCATAACTATAAGTGAGCTTTCAACTTTGTTTTTTTATTAAATTGTAATGTTTTTTTCAAATTGGTAATAAAAAGTGGAGGAAAGTGTTGTGAAGTCTGTTGTCATAGCCTGTAGTATTGTAGATGGGAATCGAGTTGAGTTGAGTAGAGTGTAGCAGTGTATTGTACAGTTTAGTAAAGTGCTAAATACTATAGTGGCATGGTGTCTCATAGAGTAGATTCAAGAATCGTAGACTAGAACAGCAAGTTGTGAAGGGGAATGGGATGTGAAACAATAGAGTAGGATTTTATAGACTGTCATAGAGTGGAATACAATGTTTAGAGTGGAGTAGGGTGACGTAGAGTGTCATAGATCGGAGTATCATTAGGTAGAGTGTTGTAGAGTAGGGTGGAAAAGAGTGTCATGAGTGGAGTGCCCTGTCACAGAGTGGAGTAGGACATCATAGAGAAAGTTGAGTGGCATGCCATTGAGTGTCATACAGTGTAGTACAGTAGCATAGAGTTGGTAGGCATACAGTGGAATAGAGTGTCTTAAAGTGTAGTAGAGTGCTGTAGAGTGGGGTGCGTACAGTGGAGTAGAGTGTTAGACAGTAGAGCGACGTAGATCTTTGTAGTACAGTTGCGTAGAGTTGTATGAAGTGTAGTAGAGTGGAGTATAGTACAATGGAGCGCACTGCAGTGGGGTATTGTAGAGTTGAGTAAAGTATCATAGTGTGGAGAAATGGTTTGTCATAGACTATAGTTATGTGGAGTGCAGTAGAGTGGAATGCCTACATTCAAGTAAATTGTCATAAATGGGAGTACCAGGGTGTACAATATTGAAAAGTGATGTAGACTACAGTAGAGTAGCATACACCCTACCTGATGTACGTAGAGTGGAGTAGTGTATAATCCAGTGTTGTAGAGTGTGGTAAGGTGGATAAGCATATAATGTTATAGAGTACAATGGTATTGAGTGGTGTAGAGTGGAGTGGGAGACAGTTCAGTAGTGGAGTATAGTGGAGTACTGTGTCACAGTAGATTAGAGTAAAATGGGGAACAGGGCCTAGACAAAGAGTTGCGATCAATGTTGAATATAGTGAACTAGAGTGGAGTAAAGTAGAGTGTTGGACAGTGGTATACAGTATAGTACAGTGGAGTGAAGGGATATAGACAGGAGTAAAGTGTCAGAGAGTGGCATACAGTGTAGTAGAGTGTTGTATAGTGGCATTGTATAGATAACAGTAATATATGAAACAGTGGAGCTGAGTGCTTTGGATTATTGTATAGTAGCATACAGTAAGGTAAAGTCTCGCTCAGTGGAGAAGAGCCGAATGGAGTTGTGTAACTTACTGTGGAGGAAAATAAAATAGAGTGTATTTGTGTGGCACAGAGTAGAGTGGCATAGAGTGGAGTGTACTGGCATAGCGTAGGTAGTAAATTGTTATAATTTGGAGTGGTGTCTCGTACAGTGGATTGGAGTGTGTGTCATGTAGAAAAGTGTTGTATAGTGGGATAGAGTGTTGTAAATTGGACTGTACGTACATAGAGTGGATTATAGAGTTGGTCAATGGAGTGTGCAGGGGTAGAGTGGAGTAGAATTTCTTAGAGTACCAAGAAATGTGGTAGACATTTATAGAGTGGAGCTATATGGAGTGGAAGAGAGTGTCATACAATGGAGCGGCATAGAGTGTAGTGGCGTACAGTGTAGTGACGTAGAGTGGATTACTATAGTAAGTGGAGTAGCGTACAATGGAATAGCATACAGTGGAATAAAGTACCGTGGAGTGTAGAAGAGCGGAGTGGTATACAGCGGAACAACGTATAATGGAGCGATGTACAGGGAAATGGCCTAGAGTGAAGTAGGATAAAGTGGATTAGCACAGAGTGGGGTGGCATACATTGAAGTGGGGTAGCGTACAGTTGAGGAAACTGTTATAAATTGGAGTGACTTCTCCTACAGAAGAGTGGAATACTGTATCATAAAGTGTTGGGAACTGTCATAGAGTGGAGAAGAGTGTTGTATAATAAAGTTTATGGGCATAGATTTGAGGGCAAATTTGGACAGGGGATTATATGGGGAGTGGAGTAGAATCTAATAGAGTGGAAGAGAGTACACTGGAGTGGCATAGGGTAGAGTAGCATACATTGGAGTGGCTTAAAGTGGAATAGCGTACAGTAGAGTAGCATAGACTGGAGTGACGTACAGCGGAGTGGCAAAGAGTGTAATAGCATATAGGGGGTCATTACAACATTGGCGGGAAGCTCTAACCGCCATGCGGCCGCACTCCCACGGTGCCCATTACAACATCCCCGCTGGGCCGGCAGGCGCAAACCTAGTTTACGCCCGCCGGACCAGCGGGCATGCGCCCGCAACATAGGAGCCGGCTCCTAATGGATCCAGCGGTGTTGCGGCCGTGCGACGGATGCAGTTGCACCTGTCGCGCTTTTCACTGTCTGCTATGCAGACAGTGAAAAGCTGCATGGGGCCCTGTTAGGGGGCCCCTGCACTGCCCATGCCAGTGGCATGGGCAATGCAGGGGCCCCCAGGGCCCCCAGGACTCCCCTTACCACCAGCCTCTTCCTGGCGGTGCAAACCGCCAGAAACAGGCTGGCGGTAGGGAAGTCATAATCCCCAGGGCAGCGCTGCTTGCAGCGCTGCCCTGGCGGATTATCACCGCCGGGGCTAAAACGGCGGGAAACCACCAGCCCCGGCGGTGTGACCGCGGAGCTACCTCCGCGGTCAAAATATGGGTCTACGTACCGCCAGCCTGTTGGCGGTATGGACGCCACTTTAGACCTGGCGGTTTCAGACCGCCAGGGTCGTAATGACCACCATAGTGTAGTAGAGTACATTAGAGTGGCATACAGTGAAGTGCCTTAGACTGGAGTTGTGTATTGTGGGTGGAGCAGAGTGTAATAGCATACAGTGCATTGGTGTACAGTGGAATACCATACAGTAGAGGGACAAAGAATGAAGTAGAATGGAGTGGCTTACAGTGGAGTGTCGTAGATTAGAATAGCATAGAGTGGAATAGTGCAGAGTAAAATAGTAAGAGTGGAGTGGCGTACAGTGGAATAGTGTGACTGGAGTAGTGTACAGTAGAGTGGGTTAAAGTGAAATAGTATATAGGGGAGTGGCTTAAAGTAGAGTGGGTCAAACGGACTAGAGTAGAATGGGGTGGAGTAAAGTGGAATGGTGTACACTGAAGTGGCATAGAATGGAGTAGCATACAGTGGAATGGCATACTGTGGAATAGAATAGAGTGCAGTGGCATTCAGTGGAACGACGTAGAGTGGAGTAGCATACTGGAGTAGCATGGAGAGGAGTGGCATACTGTGAATTTGCATACACTGAAGAGGCATAAAGTTGGAGTTGCTTACAGTGTAATAGTGTACAGTAGACTTCCGTAGAGTGGAATTGTGTACCGTGTAATAGCATGGAATGGAGTGGATTAGGGTTGAGAGTTGTACAGTGAAGTGGCCTAGAGTGTAATAGTGCATAGTGCAGCAGCATGCAGGGCAGTGGCATATGATGGAGTGGTATAGACTGGAGTGGCTTACAGTGGCATGAGGTAAAGTGTAATAGCATACAGTGGAGTGTCATAAATGGGAGTGGGGTCCAATTAAATAGCATAGAATGAATTAGTGCAAAGTGGAGTGACATACACTAGAGAGGTGTTCAGTGGAGTAGAGTACAGTGAAGTGGTATACAACAGAATTGCATACAGTACACAGGTGTAGAATGGAGTGGTATCGAGTGGAGTGGCTACAGTGGCATTGCATACAGATGTATTTGAAATTGAACAGCAATGTAGAACATGGTGTGTAGAGAAATGCAAAACAGAGAATTGTGCTGCCTTGCATTACTCCAGATTTAACAGTCAACATAAGGCCAAGCAAGGTGGGTTTGTGTTCCTTTGTAAATCTGACTTGAGTGTTGTATTGACCATGTGACACCATGAGTGATGCAAGGGTACCACAATCCAATAATACAGCTAGGCCTTAGTTATATTTTGGGCCATGGTAAACCATGATAACTTTGCAGTATACTGTGGTACATGGTGGTGCCAATCCAGTATATAAATTGGTATGGCTGTTTTTTGAGAAAGGAAAGGCAGTCATATTATTTCTACAACACTTTGGCTGTGTTCAAGGTTATGGTCTTAGATATAGACATTATTTAAAGTTTAAAGGAAATTTATTCTTTTTATATGTTTTTAAATACAGCCATGTACTGATGTATTTCGTAAAGTTTTGTAAAATTTGGTGAAAGTACTTCAGTGACAAGTCACTAAGCTAAAATGCCTCATAAGTTGAAAACGACTTACCCTACTTAACTGTAGTATCCAAAAAATATAATTTCTCCACAAAAGTGTATAATCCTGCCAAATGTCATGTAAGTCCATTCAGCCATTTTCACACTACGCCAATTGCAATAGTCCATGGGAAATGGATTAGTGTAAAACTGCTTTTTGGGACACCCTTTTATCATTGCACCTTCTTAACGATTCACCACAAGCATTTACATCATCGAAAAATTCAGAAAATTATATAGGACTGGAAAGTATGGTGGTGATTCATCAAATGGGTTGAAAGTAAGTAGGGAGGAAATATTCAAGGAATTCCTATCTTTGGGAATACTAACTATAACTACTGAGTGGCAATCGGATTTAATGTGATTTCTTTCTTTTTATCTGTTGTATTTGTTATGTATTTGTTTATTGGCTTACATAATCACATGACCATAAATGTGTTTTTTCGTTGTTCATGTAGTAGTTCTGAAATTTTACATATACACTCTAGTTCATTTTTTGGGCCTCCTTGCTGCATTTAATAGATTGTGCTACATACAACCCCTAAGTGAAAGCCAATATGTGTTGTTATAAAATTAAGAATATTATTGTTTTCCTAAAGGCCAATTATCATGTCCTCCATATAATAGTTTGTGTAGCTCACTGCTAGGTAACTTTACCATTTTGTTGCACAGGAGTACATACGGAACTTGGGTTTTGTTTGGCTTATTGGACACAGTTATATCTTGTAGCCAGAGAGCAAGCAAAGAAACCTTATGTAGGTTAAGATGTATAATAATCAATATGTATTAGTTTGCAGGCTTCCTTTAGCATATGACCATAAACAAGTCTTTCAGTTGTTCATGCAGAAATTAAAGCTTTACATATGAAGATTAGCTTATTGTTTTGGGCACTCTTGTTACTTTTAGTAGTATTGTGCTACAAAGTATCACTAAGTTATAAAAAAATACTTATAACTTAACATTTACTTGCTCAACTGTCCTGCAGTATCCAGAAGAATAATCTGTGACCACAATATGTAATACAGCCAAATTTCATGAAAAATTCAGCTGACAGTTTTTGCACAATGTGAAATACAAAGCTCTATGAAAAATGCATTGGATTTGGAGCCTGTTTTGGTCCACCGCTTTTTCCTTTGCAGCTGCTTGACCAAACCCTGCAAAACTGTCTGTCCTCCCAAAATGAAATGGGGGGGCAGCAGGTCTACAAAGCTTCATGCACATTATTTAAACAGGTGCAAAGTTAGAAAGGAGCAAAGATCCCAAAATCCCTATCTCTAGTCACCCTAACAATAACTAAAGAATGGCTAGAGCCACTCTGTGTGTATATCTGTGTACGCCTGGGCATGGATGAGGCAAAACCTTAAAGGACTATATATATATATATATATATATATATATATATATATATAGTAATAATGTGTCTCCATATAATGTAGCACCCACTGCTTTCAGTTTGCAGATTTGTAGAATTATGCTGCTTATGGGTTGACAAAATAACTTTTTTATATTTGAGCACATCAATCCTTTTATTTTATTGTATCATTTTTTATTAAATTTGTCATGCTATTCTGAAATATATTGGTAGATTTTTTTGATAATTTCATAGCAAAGTATAATTTTATTTCAGATTGAGTGGTTTATTGGGGACTCGGGTATTTTTTGAAATTATATATTTATGAATTTTGATTGAATAATGTTATTTTATTTGCTTAAATATAGCACACAGTGTGTGTGTGTGTGTGTGTGTGTGTGTATGTTTGTGTAAGATATTATTAAATAGTCCCCTTTCTCAAACAAAAATACAGCTTTGGTGGATGGGGTCGGTGGACTTGTAAAGGCTTGGGTAGTGGGCCACAGGCCCCCTCCCAAATGTGAAAATTAAAAAAATATATATTGCTGGCTCCTGCTGGCACTGAGGGTCAGTGCTGGCAACTGAGCTGGCGGAGCTGCAGAGTCCATGGCGGTCAGCCTGAGGCGCCTTGTGGTTGGTGGTGACCAGGCCCTGCATCCAAACCTATGCCTTGCAGAGACGTAGTGCATGTGTTGCTTGAGGCTGGCTGCCTGTGGGTTATATTCAAGGTGATATGTCAACAAGCTACTTGATCTTTTGTTAGAAATCTTTAGCTCCATCTCTAGGGACTAACATCCTTCACAGCTTCCAGTTTATTTGGGCCGATCAGGATCAGGTTGTTCCAAAGGTTCCCTAGTTAGAGGATGGTTAAAATTCTCTTCTTGTATGGCAGCAAATTGCTTCTATTTATATTACCACAGTTTGCCACCTCTAGCATCTAAATTACCATATGCATACAGTGCTAGTATTAATGCAGCCAAATCTGAGCTTGCAGTAATGCCTATTTCCAAATACAGGGCAAGTAATGGGCTACCTGTACCCAGTCGATTAAAAAGTTAATTTCTATCACTTCCGAATCGTTTAAATTGCCATACCTCCATAATTTGGTGGCATACAATGCAGCAGCCACTGTGTTCAGTTTATAGATTTGGAAGGTTATGCTTCTGGATTGACAGAACATCTTTTAAGGCTTAAGCACAGCCCTCGTAGTCTGCAGCGAAGTTTCTATAATGCCATGTCCTACTATATTGTTTTATTGTATTACGTTTTTTTTTCATTTTTTTTTTTCATCCTATGGTGGAATTTATTTGTAGGTTTTTAAAAAAAATAATTTCATAGTAAAGTATATTATTATTTCAGATTGTTGGGTTTGTTGGACGACTGGATGCGTATTGTTTTTTTAATTATGTATTAAGCAATTTTGGTTGATTAATGTTATTTTATTTGCTTAAATATGGCACAGGTAACAACATCCTTTTCAGCAATAAAAGTCTCAATAACCATTTCCATGATAAGGCGGGGGGTATTATTTTTTCTGAACATTGTTCATGCATGCTTTGCCCTGACATTGAAGGACACCTGTCAAATCAATAATTTTGTCCCTGCTCCCAAAATAATGTAAGTGACTCTGCACCCAATCATCTTTAAATTAATATGATTTTTGTGTGTGACACTGTTTGTCTACAGGATTCTTCAGAATGTTGTTGCTTTTAAGTATACCCGTGCTAATGACTGCATTTACCATGATGCCTTGGGGTCACAAATGCTGGAATGGAAGACAGGGTGCTCCCCATTTTGACTGTTGTAATTAAGGCTCCTGTGAGCCTCTGAGCTGACGAGCTCGGGTGAAGCACCTGTGCGCCTTCTTGAGTGGTACTTAAACCTGTGAATACTTTCAAGGCGGCATTTCAAGCAACCCCGCCAGCTACACGTTGCTCTTCGCTGATGACGGCCAAATAGCCAGAAACACGTGTCCGAAGATACGGCACTCGCCGCACCAACTTATGATGAAAAACTTTCAAAATGCTGTTCAAATTCGTGCTAATGATTGCATTTACCATGATGCCTTGGGGTCACAAATGCTGGAATGGAAGACAGGGTGCTCCCCATTTTGACGGTTGTAATTAAGGCTCCCGTGAGCCTCTGAGCTGACGAGCTCGGGTGAAGCATCTGTGCGCCTTCTTGAGTGGTACTTAAACCTGTGAATACTTTCAAGGCGGCATTTCAAGCAACCCCGCCAGCTACACGTTGCTCTTCGCTGATGACGGCCAAATAGCCAGAAACACGTGTCCGAAGATACATCACTCGCAGCACCAACTTATGGTGAAAAACTTTCAAAATGCTGTTCAAATTCGTGCTAATGACTGCATTTACCATGATGCCTTGGGGTCACAAATGCTGGAATGGAAGACAGGGTGCTCCCCATTTTGACTGTTGTAATTAAGGCTCCCGTGAGCCTCTGAGCTGACGAGCTCGGGTGAAGCACCTGTGCGCCTTCTTGAGTGGTACTTAAACCTGTGAATACTTTCAAGGCGGCATTTCAAGCAACCCCGCCAGCTACACGTTGCTCTTCGCTGATGACGGCCAAATAGCCAGAAACACGTGTCCGAAGATACGGCACTCGCCGCACCAACTTATGGTGAAAAACTTTCAAAATGCTGTTCAAATTCGTGCTAATGACTGCATTTACCATGATGCCTTGGGGTCACAAATGCTGGAATGGAAGACAGGGTGCTCCCCATTTTGACTGTTGTAATTAAGGCTCCCGTGAGCCTCTGAGCTGACGAGCTCGGGTGAAGCACCTGTGCGCCTTCTTGAGTGGTACTTAAACCTGTGGATACTTTCAAGGCGGCATTTCAAGCAAACCCGCCAGCTACACGTTGCTCTTCGCTGATGACGGCCAAATAGCCAGAAACACGTGTCCGAAGATACGGCACTCGCAGTACCAACTTATGGTGATAAACTTTCAAAATGCTGTTCAAATTCGTGCTAATGACTGCATTGACCATGATGCCTTGGGGTCACAAATGCTGGAATGGAAGACAGGGTGCTCCCCATTTTGACTGTTGTAATTAAGGCTCTCGTGAGCCTCTGAGCTGACGAGCTAGGGTGAAGCACCTATGCGCCTTCTTGAGTGGTACTTAAACCTGTGAATACTTTCAAGGCGGCATTTCAGGCAACCCCGCCAGCTACATGTTGCTCTTCGCTGATGACGGCCAAATAGCCAGAAACATGTGTCCGAAGATACATCACTCGCAGCACCAACTTATGGTGAAAAACTTTCAAAATGCTGTTCAAATTCGTGCTAATGACTGCATTTACCATGATGCCTTGGGGTCACAAATGCTGGAATGGAAGACAGGGTGCTCCCCATTTTGACTGTTGTAATTAAGGCTCCCGTGACACTCTGAGCTGACGAGCTCGGGTGAAGCACCTGTGCGCCTTCTTGAGTGGTACTTAAACCTGTGAATACTTTCAAGGCGGCATTTCAAGCAACCCCGCCAGCTACACGTTGCTCTTCGCTGATGACGGCCAAATAGCCAGAAACACGTGTCCGAAGATACGGCACTCGCCGCACCAACTTATGGTGAAAAACTTTCAAAATGCTGTTCAAATTCGTGCTAATGACTGCATTTACCATGATGCCTTGGGGTCACAAATGCTGGAATGGAAGACAGGGTGCTCCCCATTTTGACTGTTGTAATTAAGGCTCCCGTGAGCCTCTGAGCTGACGAGCTCGGGTGAAGCACCTGTGCGCCTTCTTGAGTGGTACTTAAACCTGTGAATACTTTCAAGGCGGCATTTCAAGCAACCCCGCCAGCTACACGTTGCTCTTCGCTGATGACGGCCAAATAGCCAGAAACACGTGTCCGAAGATACGGCACTCGCCGCACCAACTTATGGTGAAAAACTTTCAAAATGCTGTTCAAATTCGTGCTAATGACTGCATTTACCATGATGCCTTAGGGTCACAAATGCTGGAATGGAAGACAGGGTGCTCCCCATTTTGACTGTTGTAATTAAGGCTCCCGTGAGCCTCTGAGCTGACGAGCTCGGGTGAAGCACCTGTGCGCCTTCTTGAGTGGTACTTAAACCTGTGAATACTTTCAAGGCGGCATTTCAAGCAACCCCGCCAGCTACACGTTCCTCTTCGCTTATGACGGCCTAATAGCCAGAAACACGTGTCCGAAGATACGGCACTCACCGCACCAACTTATGGTGAAAAACTTTCAAAATGCTGTTCAAATTCGTGCTAATGACTGCATTTACCATGATGCCTTGGGGTCACAAATGCTGGAATGGAAGACAGGGTGCTCCCCATTTTGACTGTTGTAATTAAGGCTCCCGTGAGCCTCTGAGCTGACGAGCTCGGGTGAAGCACCTGTGCGCCTTCTTGAGTGGTACTTAAACCTGTGAATACTTTCAAGGCGGCATTTCAAGCAACCCCGCCAGCTACACGTTGCTCTTCGCTGATGACGGCCAAATAGCCAGAAACACGTGTCCGAAGATACGGCACTCGCCGCACCAACTTATGGTGAAAAACTTTCAAAATGCTGTTCAAATTCGTGCTAATGACTGCATTTACCATGATGCCTTGGGGTCACAAATGCTGGAATGGAAGACAGGGTGCTCCCCATTTTGACTGTTGTAATTAAGGCTCCCGTGAGCCTCTGAGCTGACGAGCTCGGGTGAAGCACCTGTGCGCCTTCTTGAGTGGTACTTAAACCTGTGAATACTTTCAAGGCGGCATTTCAAGCAACCCCGCCAGCTACACGTTGCTCTTCCCTGATGACGGCCAAATAGCCAGAAACACGTGTCCGAAGATACGGCACTCGCCGCACCAACTTATGGTGAAAAACGTTCAAAATGCTGTTCAAATTTGTGCTAATGACTGCATTTACCATGATGCCTTGGGGTCACAAATGCTGGAATGGAAGACAGGGTGCTCCCCATTTTGACTGTTGTAATTAAGGCTCCCGTGAGCCTCTGAGCTGACGAGCTCGGGTGAAGCACCTGTGCGCCTTCTTGAGTGGTACTTAAACCTGTGAATACTTTCAAGGCGGCATTTCAAGCAACCCCGCCAGCTACACGTTGCTCTTCCCTGATGACGGCCAAATAGCCAGAAACACTTGTCCGAAGATACGGCACTCGCCGCACCAACTTATGGTGAAAAACGTTCAAAATGCTGTTCAAATTCGTGCTAATGACTGCATTTACCGTGATGCCTTGGGGTCACAAATGCTGGAATGGAAGACAGGGTGCTCCCCATTTTGACTGTTGTAATTAAGGCTCCCGTGAGCCTCTGAGCTGACGAGCTCGGGTGAAGCACCTGTGCGCCTTCTTGAGTGGTACTTAATCCTGTGAATACTTTCAAGGCGGCATTTCAAGCAACCCCGCCAGCTACACGTCGCTCTTCGCTGATGACGGCCAAATAGCCAGAAACACGTGTCGGAAGATACGGCACTCGCCGCACCAACTTATGGTGAAAAACTTTCAAAATGCTGTTCAAATTCGTGCTAATGACTGCATTTACCATGATGCCTTGGGGTCACAAATGCTGGAATGGAAGACAGGGTGCTCCCCATTTTGACTGTTGTAATTAAGGCTCCCGTGAGCCTCTGAGCTGACGAGCTCGGGTGAAGCACCTGTGCGCCTTCTTGAGTGGTACTTAAACCTGTGAATACTTTCAAGACGGCATTTCAAACAACCCCGCCAGCTACACGTTCCTCTTCGCTGATGACGGCCAAATAGCCAGAAACACGTGTCCGAAGATACGGCACTCGCCGCACCAACTTATGGTGAAAAACTTTCAAAATGCTGTTCAAATTCGTGCTAATGACTGCATTTACCATGATGCCTTGGGGTCACAAATGCTCGAATGGAAGACAGGGTGCTCCCCATTTTGACTGTTGTAATTAAGGCTCCCGTGAGCCTCTGAGCTGACGAGCTCGGGTGAAGCACCTGTGCGCCTTCTTGAGTGGTACTTAAACCTGTGAATACTTTCAAGGCGGCATTTCAAGCAACCCCGCCAGCTACACGTTCCTCTTCGCTGATGACGGCCAAATAGCCAGAAACACGTGTCCGAAGATACGGCACTCACCGCACCAACTTATGGTGAAAAACTTTCAAAATGCTGTACAAATTCGTGCAAATGACTGCATTTACCATGATGCCTTGGGGTCACAAATGCTGGAATGGAAGACAGGGTGCTCCCCATTTTGACTGTTGTAATTAAGGCTCCCGTGAGCCTCTGAGCTGACGAGCTCGGGTGAAGTACCTGTGCGCCTTCTTGAGTGGTACTTAAACCTGTGAATACTTTCAAGGCGGCATTTCAAGCAACCCCGCCAGCTACACGTTGCTCTTCGCTGATGACGGCCAAATAGCCAGAAACACGTGTCCGAAGATACGGCACTCGCCGCACCAACTTATGGTGAAAAACTTTCAAAATGCTGTTCAAATTCGTGCTAATGACTGCATTTACCGTGATGCCTTGGGGTCACAAATGCTGGAATGGAAGACAGGGTGCTCCCCATTTTGACTGTTGTAATTAAGGCTCCCGTAAGCCTCTGAGCTGACGAGCTCGGGTGAAGCACCTGTGCGCCTTCTTGAGTGGTACTTAAACCTGTGAATACTTTCAAGGCGGCATTTCAAGCAACCCCGCCAGCTACACGTTGCTCTTCCCTGATGACGGCCAAATAGCCAGAAACACGTGTCCGAAGAAACAGCACTCGCCTCACCAACTTATGGTGAAAAACTTTCAAAATGCTGTTCAAACTCGTGCTAATGACTGCATTTACCATGATGCCTTGGGGTCACAAATGCTGGAATGGAAGACAGGGTGCTCCCCATTTTGACTGTTGTAATTAAGGCTCCCGTGAGCCTCTGAGCTGACAAGCTCGGGTGAAGCACCTGTGCGCCTTCTTGAGTGGTACTTAAACCTGTGAATACTTTCAAGGCGGCATTTCAAGCAACCCCGCCAGCTACACGTTGCTCTTCCCTGATGACGGCCAAATAGCCAGAAACACGTGTCCGAAGAAACGGCACTCGCCTCACCAACTTATGGTGAAAAACTTTCAAAATGCTGTTCAAACTCGTGCTAATGACTGCATTTACCATGATGCCTTGGGGTCACAAATGCTGGAATGGAAGACAGGGTGCTCCCCATTTTGACTGTTGTAATTAAGGCTCCCGTGAGCCTCTGAGCTGACGAGCTCGGGTGAAGCACCTATGCGCCTTCTTGAGTGGTACTTAAACCTGTGAATACTTTCAAGGCGGCATTTCAAGCAACCCCGCCAGCTACACGTTGCTCTTCGCTGATGACGGCCAAATAGCCAGAAACACGTGTCCGAAGATACGGCACTCGCCGCTTCAACTTATGGTGAAAAACTTTCAAAATGCTGTTCAAATTCGTGCTAATGACTGCATTTACCATGATGCCTTGGGGTCACAAATACTGGAATGGAAGACAGGGTGCTCCCCATTTTGACTGTTGTAATTAAGGCTCCCGTGAGCCTCTGAGCTGACGAGCTCGGGTGAAGCACCTGTGCGCCTTCTTGAGTGGTACTTAAACCTGTGAATACTTTCAAGGCGGCATTTCAAGCAACCCCGCCAGCTACACGTTGCTCTTCGCTGATGACGGCCAAATAGCCAGAAACACGTGTCCGAAGATACGGCACTCGCCGCACCAACTTATGGTGAAAAACTTTCAAAATGCTGTTCAAATTCGTGCTAATGACTGCATTTACCATGATGCCTTGGGGTCACAAATGCTGGAATGGAAGACAGGGTGCTCCCCATTTTGACTGTTGTAATTAAGGCTCCCGTGAGCCTCTGAGCTGACGAGCTCGGGTGAAGCACCTGTGCGCCTTCTTGAGTGGTACTTAAACCTGTGAATACTTTCAAGGCGGCATTTCAAGCAACCCCGCCAGCTACACGTTGCTCTTCGCTGATGACGGCCAAATAGCCAGAAACACGTGTCCGAAGATACGGCACTCGCAGTACCAACTTATGGTGATAAACTTTCAAAATGCTGTTCAAATTCGTGCTAATGACTGCATTGACCATGATGCCTTGGGGTCACAAATGCTGGAATGGAAGACAGGGTGCTCCCCATTTTGACTGTTGTAATTAAGGCTCTCGTGAGGCCTCTGAGCTGACGAGCTAGGGTGAAGCACCTATGCGCCTTCTGAGTGGTACTTAAACCTGTGAATACTTTCAAGGCGGCATTTCAGGCAACCCCGCCAGCTACATGTTGCTCTTCGCTGATGACGGCCAAATAGCCAGAAACATGTGTCCGAAGATACATCACTCGCAGCACCAACTTATGGTGAAAAACTTTCAAAATGCTGTTCAAATTCGTGCTAATGACTGCATTTACCATGATGCCTTGGGGTCACAAATGCTGGAATGGAAGACCAGGGTGCTCCCCATTTTGACTGTTGTAATTAAGGCTCCCGTGACACTCTGAGCTGACGAGCTCGGGTGAAGCACCTGTGCGCCTTCTTGAGTGGTACTTAAACCTGTGAATACTTTCAAGGCGGCATTTCAAGCAACCCCGCCAGCTACACGTTGCTCTTCGCTGATGACAGCCAAATAGCCAGAAACACGTGTCCGAAGATACGGCACTCGCCGCACCAACTTATGGTGAAAAACTTTCAAAATGCTGTTCAAATTCGTGCTAATGGACTGCATTTACCATGATGCCTTGGGGTCACAAATGCTGGAATGGAAGACAGGGTGCTCCCCATTTTGGACTGTTGTAATTAAGGCTCCTGTGAGCCTCTGAGCCTACGAGCTCGGGTGAAGCACCTGTGCGCCTTCTTGAGTGGTACTTAAACCT
This sequence comes from Pleurodeles waltl, assembly GCF_031143425.1. Classification (NCBI taxonomy): domain Eukaryota; kingdom Metazoa; phylum Chordata; class Amphibia; order Caudata; family Salamandridae; genus Pleurodeles; species Pleurodeles waltl. Next base: position 442,691,099 of record NC_090451.1, read on the forward strand.
GTGAATACTTTCAAGGCGGCATTTCAAGCAACCCCGCCAGCTACACGTTGCTCTTCACTGATGACGGCCAAATAGCCAGAAACACGTGTCCGAAGATACGGCACTCGCAGTACCAACTTATGGTGATAAACTTTCAAAATGCTGTTCAAATTCGTGCTAATGACTGCATTTACCATGATGCCTTGGGGTCACAAATGCTGGAATGGAAGACAGGGTGCTCCCCATTTTGACTGTTGTAATTAAGGCTCCCGTGAGCCTCTGAGCTGACGAGCTCGGGTGAAGCACCTATGCGCCTTCTTGAGTGGTACTTAAACCTGTGAATACTTTCAAGGCGGCATTTCAAGCAACCCCGCCAGCTACACGTTGCTCTTCGCTGATGACGGCCAAATAGCCAGAAACACGTGGTCCGAAGATACGGCACTCGCTGCACCAACTTATGGTGAAAAACTTTCAAAATGCTGTTCAAATTCGTGCTAATGACTGCATTTACCATGATGCCTTGGGGTCACAAATGCTGGAATGGAAGACAGGGTGCTCCCCATTTTGACTGTTGTAATTAAGGCTCCCGTGAGCCTCTGAGCTGACGAGCTCGGGTGAAGCACCTGTGCGCCTTCTTGAGTGGTACTTAAACCTGTGAATACTTTCAAGGCGGCATTTCAAGCAACCCCGCCAGCTACACGTTGCTCTTCGCTGATGACGGCCAAATAGCCAGAAACACTGTGTCCGAAGATACGGCACTCGCCGCACCAACTTATGGTGAAAAACTTTCAAAATTCTGTTCAAATTCGTGCTAATGACTGCATTTACCATGATGCCTTAGGGTCACAAATGCTGGAATGGAAGACAGGGTGCTCCCCATTTTGACTGTTGTAATTAAGGCTCCCGTGAGCCTCTGAGCTGACGAGCTCGGGGTGAAGCACCTGTGCGCCTTCTTGAGTGGTACTTAAACCTGTGAATACTTTCAAGGGCGGCATTTCAAGCAACCCCGCCAGCTACACGTTCCTCGTCGCTGATGACGGCCAAATAGCCAGAAACACGTGTCCGAAGATACGGCACTCACCGCACCAACTTATGGTGAAAAACTTTCAAAATGCTGTTCAAATTCGTGCTAATGACTGCATTTACCATGATGCCTTGGGGTCACAAATGCTGGAATGGAAGACAGGGTGCTCCCCATTTTTACTGTTGTAATTAAGGCTCCCGTGAGCCTCTGAGCTGACGAGCTCGGGTGAAGCACCTGTGCGCCTTCTTGAGTGGTACTTAAACCTGTGAATACTTTCAAGGCGGCATTTCAAGCAACCCCGCGCAGCTACACGTTGCTCTTCGCTGATGACGGCCAAATAGCCAGAAACATGTGTCCGAAGATACGGCACTCGCCGCACCAACTTATGGTGAAAAACTTTCAAAATGCTGTTCAAATTCGTGCTAATGACTGCATTTACCATGATGCCTTGGGGTCACAAATGCTGGAATGGAAGACAGGGTGCTCCCCATTTTGACTGTTGTAATTAAGGCTCCCGTGAGCCTCTGAGCTGACGAGCTCGGGTGAAGCACCTGTGCGCCTTCTTGAGTGGTACTTAAACCTGTGAATACTTTCAAGGCGGCATTTCAAGCAACCCCGCCAGCTACACGTTGCTCTTCCCTGATGACGGCCAAATAGCCAGAAACACGTGTCCGAAGATACGGCACTCGCCGCACCAACTTATGGTGAAAAACGTTCAAAATGCTGTTCAAATTTGTGCTAATGACTGCATTTACCATGATGCCTTGGGGTCACAAATGCTGGAATGGAAGACAGGGTGCTGCCCCATTTTGACTGTTGTAATTAAGGCTCCCGTGAGCCTCTGAGCTGACGAGCTCGGGTGAAGCACCTGTGCGCCTTCTTGAGTGGTACTTAAACCTGTGAATACTTTCAAGGCGGCATTTCAAGCAACCCCGCCAGCTACACGTTGCTCTTCCCTGATGACGGCCAAATAGCCAGAAACACGTGTCCGAAGATACGGCACTCGCCGCACCAACTTATGGTGAAAAACGTTCAAAATGCTGTTCAAATTCGTGCTAATGACTGCATTTACCATGATGCCTTGGGGTCACAAATGCTGGAATGGAAGACAGGGTGCTCCCCATTTTGACTGTTGTAATTAAGGCTCCCGTGAGCCTCTGAGCTGACGAGCTCGGGTGAAGCACCTGTGCGCCTTCTTGAGTGGTACTTAAACCTGTGAATACTTTCAAGGTGGCATTTCAAGCAACCCCGCCAGCTACACGTTGCTCTTCCCTGATGACGGCCAAATAGCTAGAAACACGTGTCGAAGATACGGCACTCGCCGCACCAACTTATGGTGAAAAACTTTCAAAATGCTGTTCAAACTCGTGCTAATGACTGCATTTACCATGATGCCTTGGGGTCACAAATGCTGGAATGGAAGACAGGGTGCTCCCCATTTTGACTGTTGTAATTAAGGCTCCCGTGAGCCTCTGAGCTGACGAGCTCGGGTGAAGCACCTGTGCGCCTTCTTGAGTGGTACTTAAACCTGTGAATACTTTCAAGGCGGCATTTCAAGCAACCCCGCCAGCTACACGTTGCTCTTCGCTGATGACGGCCAATAGCCAGAAACACGTGTCCGAAGATACGGCACTCGCCGCACCAACTTATGGGTGAAAAACTTTCAAAATGCTGTTCAAATTCGTGCTAATGACTGCATTTACCATGATGCCTTGGGGTCACAAATGCTGGAATGGAAGACAGGGTGCTCCCCATTTTGACTGTTGTAATTAAGGCTCCCGTGAGCCTCTGAGCTGACGAGCTCGGGGTGAAGCACCTGTGCGCCTTCTTGAGTGGTACTTAAACCTGTGAATACTTTCAAGGCGGCATTTCAAGCAACCCCGCCAGCTACACGTTGCTCTTCGCTGATGACGGCCAAATAGCCAGAAACACGTGTCGGAAGATACGGCACTCGCCGCACCAACTTATGGTGAAAAACTTTCAAATGCTGTTCAAATTCGTGCTAATGACTGCATTACCATGATGCCTTGGGGTCACAAATGCTGGAATGGAAGACAGGGGTGCTCCCCATTTTGACTGTTGTAATTAAGGCTCCCGTGAGCCTCTGAGCTGACGAGCTCGGGTGAAGCACCTGTGCGCCTTCTTGAGTGGTACTTAAACCTGTGAATACTTTCAAGGCGGCATTTCAAGCAACCCCGCCAGCTACACGTTGCTCTTCGCTGATGACGGCCAAATAGCCAGAAACACGTGTCGGAAGATACGGCACTCGCCGCACCAACTTATGGTGATAAACTTTCAAAATGCTGTTCAAATTCGTGCTAATGACTGCATTTACCATGATGCCTTGGGGTCACAAATGCTGGAATGGAAGACAGGGTGCTCACCATTTTGACTGTTGTAATTAAGGCTCCCGTGAGCCTCTGAGCTGACGAGCTCGGGTGAAGCACCTATGCGCCTTCTTGAGTGGTACTTAAACCTGTGAATACTTTCAAGGCGGCATTTCAAGCAACCCCGCCAGCTACACGTTGCTCTTCGCTGATGACGGCCAAATAGCCAGAAACACGTGTCCGAAGATACGGCACTCGCAGAGTACCAACTTATGGTGATAAACTTTCAAAAATGCTGTTCAAATTCGTGCTAATGACTGCATTTACCATGATGCCTTGGGGTCACAAATGCTGGAATGGAAGACAGGGTGCTCCCCATTTTGACTGTTGTAATTAAGGCTCCCGTGAGCCTCTGAGCTGACGAGCTCGGGTGAAGCACCTATGCGCCTTCTTGAGTGGTACTTAAACCTGTGAATACCTTCAAGGCGGCATTTCAAGCAACCCCGCCAGCTACACGTTGCTCTTCGCTGATGACGGCCAAATAGCCAGAAACACGTGTCCGAAGATACGGCACTCGCCGCACCAACTTATGGTGAAAAACTTTCAAAATGCTGTTCAAATTCGTGCTAATGACTGCATTTACCATGATGCCTTGGGGTCACAAATACTGGAATGGAAGACAGGGTGCTCCCCATTTTGACTGTTGTAATTAAGGCTCCCGTGAGCCTCTGAGCTGACGAGCTCGGGTGAAGCACCTGTGCGCCTTCTTGAGTGGTACTTAAACCTGGTGAATACTTTCAAGGCGGCATTTCAAGCAACCCCCGCCAGCTACACGTTGCTCTTCGCTGATGACGGCCAAATAGCCAGAAACACGTGTCCGAAGATACGGCACTCGCCGCACCAACTTATGGTGAAAAACTTTCAAAATGCTGTTCAAATTCGTGCTAATGACTGCATTTACCATGATGCCTTGGGGGTCACAAATGCTGGAATGGAAGACAGGGTGCTCCCCATTTGACTGTTGTAATTAAGGCTCCCGTGAGCCTCTGAGCTGACGTGCTCGGGTGAAGCACCTGTGCGCCTTCTTGAGTGGTACTTAAACCTGTGAATACTTTCAAGGCGGCATTTCAAGCAACCCCGCCAGCTACACGTTGCTCTTCCCTGATGACGGCCAAATAGCCAGAAACACGTGTCCGAAGAAACGGCACTCGCCTCACCAACTTATGGTGAAAAACTTTCAAATGCTGTTCAAATTCGTGCTAATGACTGCATTTACCATGATGCCTTGGGGGTCACAAATGCTGGAATGGAAGACAGGGTGCTCCCCATTTTGACTGTTGTAATTAAGGCTCCCGTGAGCCTCTGAGCTGACGAGCTCGGGTGAAGCACCTGTGCGCCTTCTTGAGTGGTACTTAAACCTGTGAATACTTTCAAGGCGGCATTTCAAGCAACCCCGCTAGCTACACGTTGCTCTTCGCTGATGACGGCCAAATAGCCAGAAACACGTGTCCGAAGATACGGCACTCGCCGCACCAACTTATGGTGAAAAACTTTCAAAATGCTGTTCAAATTCGTGCTAATGACTGCATTTACCATGATGCCTTGGGGTCACAAATGCTGAATTGGAAGACAGGGTGCTCCCCATTTTGACTGTTGTAATTAAGGCTCCCGTGAGCCTCTGAGCTGACGAGCTCGGGTGAAGCACCTGTGCGCCTTCTTGAGTGGTACTTAAACCTGTGAATACTTTCAAGGCGGGCATTTCAAGCAACCCCGCCAGCTACACGTTGCTCTTCGCTGATGACGGCCAAATAGCCAGAAACACGTGTCCGAAGATACGGCACTCACCGCACCAACTTATGGTGAAAAACTTTCAAAATGCTGTTCAAATTCTTGCTGATGACTGCATTTACCATGATGCCTTGGGGTCACAAATGCTGAATTGGAAGACAGGGTGCTCCCCATTTTGACTGTTGTAATTAAGGCTCCCGTGAGCCTCTGAGCTGACGAGCTCGGGTGAAGCACCTGTGCGCCTTCTTGAGTGGTACTTAAACCTGTGAATACTTTCAAGGTGGCATTTCAAGCAACCCCGCCAGCTACACGTTGCTCTTCGCTGATGACGGCGCAAATAGCCAGAAACACGTGTCCGAAGATACGGCACTCGCAGTACCAACTTATGGTGATAAACTTTCAAAATGCTGTTCAAATTCGTGCTAATGACTGCATTTACCATGATGCCTTGGGGTCACAAATGCTGGAATGGAAGACAGGGTGCTCCCCATTTTGACTGTTGTAATTAAGGCTCCGTGAGCCTCTGAGCTGACGAGCTCGGGTGTGAAGCACCTGTGCGCCTTCTTGAGTGGTACTTAAACCTGTGAATACATTCAAGGCGGCATTTCAAGCAACCCCGCCAGCTACACGTTGCTCTTCACTGATGACGGCCAAATAGCCAGAAACCACGTGTCCGAAGATACGGCACTCGCCGCACCAACTTATGGTGAAAAACTTTCAAAATGCTGTTCAAATTCGTGCTAATGACTGCATTTACCATGATGCCTTGGGGTCACAAATGCTGGAATGGAAGACAGGGTGCTCCCCATTTTGACTGTTGTAATTAAGGCTCCCGTGAGCCTCTGAGCTGACGAGCTCGGGTGAAAGCACCTGTGCGCCTTCTTGAGTGGTACTTAAACCTGTGAATACTTTCAAGGCGGCATTTCAAGCAACCCCGCCAGCTACACGTTGCTCTTCGCTGATGACGGCCCAAATAGCCAGAAACACGTTTCCGAAGATACGGCACTCGCCGCACCAACTTATGGTTAAAAACTTTCAAAATGCTGTTCAAATTCGTGCTAATGACTGCATTTACCATGATGCCTTGGGGTCACAAATGCTGGAATGGAAGACAGGGTGCTCCCCATTTTGACTGTTGTAATTAAGGCTCCCGTGAGTCTCTGAGCTGACGAGCTCGGGTGAAGCACCTGTGCGCCTTCTTGAGTGGTACTTAAACCTGTGAATACTTTCAAGGCGGCATTTCAAGCAACCCCGCCAGCTACACGTTGCTCTTCGCTGATGACGGCCAAATAGCCAGAAACACGTGTCCGAAGATACGGCACTCGCGAGTACCAACTTATGGTGATAAACTTTCAAAATGCTGTTTCAAATTCGTGCTAATGACTGCATTTACCATGATGCCTTGGGGTCACAAATGCTGGAATGGAAGACAGGGTGCTCCCCATTTTGACTGTTGTAATTAAGGCTCCCGTGAGCCTCTGAGCTGACGAGCTCGGGTGAAGCACCTATGCGCCTTCTTGAGTGGTACTTAAACCTGTGAATACCTTCAAGGCGGCATTTCAAGCAACCCCGCCAGCTACACGTTGCTCTTCGCTGATGACGGCCAAATAGCCAGAAACACGTGTCCGAAGATACGGCACTCGCCGCACCAACTTATGGTGAAAAACTTTCAAAATGCTGTTCAAATTCGTGCTAATGACTGCATTTACCATGATGCCTTGGGGGTCACAAATACTGGAATGGAAGACAGGGTGCTCCCCATTTTGACTGTTGTAAATAAGGCTCCCGTGAGCATCTGAGCTGACGAGCTCGGGTGAAGCACCTGTGCGCCTTCTTGAGTGGTACTTAAACCTGTGAATACTTTCAAGGCGGCATTTCAAGCAACCCCGCCAGCTACACGTTGCTCTTCGCTGATGGACGGCCAAATAGCCAGAAACACGTGTCCGAAGATACGGCACTCGCCGCACCAACTATGGTGAAAAACTTTCAAAATGCTGTTCAAATTCGTGCTAATGACTGCATTTACCATGATGCCTTGGGGTCACAAATGCTGGAATGGAAGACAGGGTGCTCCCCATTTTGACTGTTGTAATTAAGGCTCCCGTGAGCCTCTGAGCTGACGAGCTCGGGTGAAGCACCTGTGCGCCTTCTTGAGTGGTACTTAAACCTGTGAATACTTTCAAGGCGGCATTTCAAGCAACCCCGCCAGCTACACGTTGCTCTTCGCTGATGACGGCCAAATAGCCAGAAACACGTGTCCGAAGATACGGCACTCGCCGCACCAACTTATGGTGAAAAACTTTCAAAATGCTGTTCAAATTCGTGCTAATGACTGCATTTACCATGATGCCTTGGGGTCACAAATGCTGGAATGGAAGAGAGGGTGCTCCCCATTTTGACTGTTGTAATTAAGGCTCCCGTGAGCCTCTGAGCTGACGACCTCGGGTGAAGCACCTGTGCGCCTTCTTGAGTGGTACTTAACCTGTGAATACTTTCAAGGCGGCATTTCAAGCAACCCCGATAGCTACACGTTGCTCTTCGCTGATGACGGCCAAATAGCCAGAAACACGTGTCCGAAGATACGGCACTCGCCGCACCAACTTATGGTGAAAAACTTTCAAAATGCTGTTCAAATTCGTGCTAATGACCTGCATTTACCATGATGCCTTGGGGTCACAAATGCTGGAATTGGAAGACAGGGTGCTCCCCATTTTGACTGTTGTAATTAAGGCTCCCGTGAGCCTCTGAGCTGACGAGCTCGGGTGAAGCACCTGTGGCGCCTTCTTGAGTGGTACTTAAACCTGTGAATACTTTCAAGGCGGCATTTCAAGCAACCCCGCCAGCTACACGTTGCTCTTCGCTGATGACGGCCAAATAGCCAGAAACACGTGTCCGAAGATACGGCACTCGCCGCACCAACTTATGGTGAAAAACGTTCAAAATGCTGTTCAAATTTGTGCTAATGACTGCATTTACCATGATGCCTTGGGGTCACAAATGCTGGAATGGAAGACAGGGTGCTCCCCATTTTGACTGTTGTAATTAAGGCTCCCGTGAGCCTCTGAGCTGACGAGCTCGGGTGAAGCACCTGTGCGCCTTCTTGAGTGGTACTTAAACCTGTGAATACTTTCAAGGCGGCATTTCAAGCAACCCCGCCAGCTACACGTTGCTCTTCGCTGATGACGGCCAAATAGCCAGAAACACGTGTCCGAAGATACGGCACTCGCGCAGTACCAACTTATGGTGATAAACTTTCAAAATGCTGTTCAAATTCGTGCTAATGACTGCATTTACCATGATGCCTTGGGGTCACAAATGCTGGAATGGAAGACAGGGTGCTCCCCATTTTGACTGTTGTAATTAAGGCTCCCGTGAGCCTCTGAGCTGACGAGCTCGGGTGAAGGCACCTATGCGCCTTCTTGAGTGGTACTTAAACCTGTGAATACCTTCAAGGCGGCATTTCAAGCAACCCCGCCAGCTACACGTTGCTCTTCGCTGATGACGGCCAAATAGCCAGAAACACGTGGTCCGAAGATACGGCACTCGCCGCACCAACTTATGGTGAAAAACTTTCAAAATGCTGTTCAAATTCGTGCTAATGACTGCATTTACCATGATGCCTTGGGGTCACAAATACTGGAATGGAAGACAGGGTGCTCCCCATTTTGACTGTTGTAAATAAGGCTCCCGTGAGCCTCTGAGCTGACGAGCTCGGGTGAAGCACCTGTGCGCCCTCTTGAGTGGTACTTAAACCTGTGAATACTTTCAAGGCGGCATTTCAAGCAACCCCGCCAGCTACACGTTGCTCTTCGCTGATGACGGCCAAATAGCCAGAAACACGTGTCCGAAGATACGGCACTCGCCGCACCAACTTATGGTGAAAAACTTTCAAAATGCTGTTCAAATTCGTGCTAATGACTGCATTTACCATGATGCCTTGGGGTCACAAATGCTGGAATGGAAGACAGGGTGCTCCCCATTTTGACTGTTGTAATTAAGGCTCCCGTGAGCCTCTGAGCTGACGAGCTCGGGTGAAGCACCTGTGCGCCTTCTTGAGTGGTACTTAAACCTGTGAATACTTTCAAGGCGGCATTTCAAGCAACCCCGCCAGCTACACGTTGCTCTTCGCTGATGACGGCCAAATAGCCAGAAACACGTGTCGAAGATACGGCACTCGCCGCACCAACTTATGGTGAAAAACTTTCAAAATGCTGTTCAAATTCGTGCTAATGACTGCATTTACCATGATGCCTTGGGGTCACAAATGCTGGAATGGAAGAGAGGGTGCTCCCCATTTTGACTGTTGTAATTAAGGCTCCCGTGAGCCTCTGAGCTGACGACCTCGGGGTGAAGCACCTGTGCGCCTTCTTGAGTGGTACTTAAACCTGTGAATACTTTCAAGGCGGCATTTCAAGCAACCCCGATAGCTACACGTTGCTCTTCGCTGATGACGGCCAAATAGCCAGAACACGTGTCCGAAGATACGGCACTCGCCGCACCAACTTATGGTGAAAAACTTTCAAAATGCTGTTCAAATTCGTGCTAATGACTGCATTTACCATGATGCCTTGGGGTCACAAATGCTGAATTGGAAGACAGGGTGCTCCCCATTTTGACTGTTGTAATTAAGGCTCCCGTGAGCCTCTGAGCTGACGAGCTCGGGTGAAGCACCTGTGCGCCTTCTTGAGTGGTACTTAAAACCTGTGAATACTTTCAAGGCGGCATTTCAAGCAACCCCGCCAGCTACACGTTGCTCTTCGCTGATGACGGCCAAATAGCCAGAAACACGTGTCCGAAGATACGGCACTCGCCCGCACCAACTTATGGTGAAAAACGTTCAAAATGCTGTTCAAATTTGTGCTAATGACTGCATTTACCATGATGCCTTGGGGTCACAAATGCTGGAATGGAAGACAGGGTGCTCCCCATTTTGACTGTTGTAATTAAGGCTCCCGTGAGCCTCTGAGCTGACGAGCTCGGGTGAAGCACCTGTGCGCCTTCTTGAGTGGTACTTAAACCTGTGAATACTTTCAAGGCGGCATTTCAAGCAACCCCGCCAGCTACACGTTGCTCTTCGCTGATGACGGCCAAATAGCCAGAAACACGTGTCCGAAGATACGGCACTCGCCGCTCCAACGTTATGGTGAAAAACTTCAAAATGCTGTTCAAATTCGTGCTAATGACTGCATTTACCATGATGCCTTGGGGTCACAAATACTGGAATGGAAGACAGGGTGCTCCCCATTTTGACTGTTGTAAGTAAGGCTCCCGTGAGCCTCTGAGCTGACGAGCTCGGGGTGAAGCACCTGTGCGCCTTCTTGAGTGGTACTTAAACCTGTGAATACTTTCAAGGCGGCATTTCAAGCAACCCCGCCTGCTACACGTTGCTCTTCGCTGATGACGGCCAAATAGCCAGAAACACGTGTCCGAAGATACGGCACTCGCCGCACCAACTTATGGTGAAAAACTTTCAAAATGCTGTTCAAATTCGTGCTAATGACTGCATTTACCATGATGCCTTGGGGTCACAAATGCTGGAATGGAAGACAGGGTGCTCCCCATTTTGACTGTTGTAATTAAGACTCCCGTGAGCCTCTGAGCTGACGAGCTCGGGTGAAGCACCTGTGCGCCTTCTTGAGTGGTACTTAAACCTGTGAATACTTTCAAGGCGGCATTTCAAGCAACCCCACCAGCTACACGTTGCTCTTCGCTGATGACGGCCAAATAGCCAGAAACACGTGTCCGAAGATACGGCACTCGCAGTACCAACTTATGGTGATAAACTTTCAAAATGCTGTTCAAATTCGTGCTAATGACTGCATTGACCATGATGCCTTGGGGTCACAAATGCTGGAATGGAAGACAGGGTGCTCCCCATTTTGACTGTTGTAATTAAGGCTCTCGTGAGCCTCTGAGCTGACGAGCTAGGGTGAAGCACCTATGCGCCTTCTTGAGTGGTACTTAAACCTGTGAATACTTTCAAGGCGGCATTTCAGGCAACCCCGCCAGCTACATGTTGCTCTTCGCTGATGACTGCCAAATAGCCAGAAACATGTGTCCGAAGATACATCACTCGCAGCACCAACTTATGGTGAAAAACTTTCAAATGCTGTTCAAATTCGTGCTAATGACTGCATTTACCATGATGCCTTGGGGTCACAAATGCTGGAATGGAAGACAGGGTGCTCCCCATTTTGACTGTTGTAATTAAGGCTCCCGTGACACTCTGAGCTGACGAGCTCGGGTGAAGCACCTGTGCGCCTTCTTGAGTGTTACTTAAACCTGTGAATACTTTCAAGGCGGCATTTCAAGCAACCCCGCCAGCTACACGTTGCTCTTCGCTGATGACAGCCAAATAGCCAGAAACACGTGTCCGAAGATACGGCACTCGCCGCACCAACTTATGGTGAAAACTTTCAAAATGCTGTTCAAATTCGTGCTAATGACTGCATTTACCATGATGCCTTGGGGTCACAAATGCTGGAATGGAAGACAGGGTGCTCCCCATTTTGACTGTTGTAATTAAGGCTCCCGTGAGCCTCTGAGCTGACGAGCTCGGGTGAAGCACCTGTGCGCCTTCTTGAGTGGGTACTTAAACCTGTGAATACTTTCAAGGCGGCATTTCAAGCAACCCCGCCAGCTACACGTTGCTCTTCACTGATGACGGCCAATAGCCAGAAACACGTGTCCGAAGATACGGCACTCGCAGTACCAACTTATGGTGATAAACTTTCAAAATGCTGTTCAAATTCGTGCTAATGACTGCATTTACCATGATGCCTTGGGGTCACAAATGCTGGAATGGAAGACAGGGTGCTCACCATTTTGACTGTTGTAATTAAGGCTCCAGTGAGCCTCTGAGCTGACGAGCTCGGGTGAAGCACCTATGCGCCTTCTTGAGTGGTACTTAAATCTGTGAATACTTTCAAGGCGGCATTTCAAGCAACCCCGCCAGCTACACGTTGCTCTTCGCTGATGACGGCCAAATAGCCAGAAACACGTGTCCGAAGATACGGCACTCGCTGCACCAACTTATGGTGAAAAACTTTCAAAATGCTGTTCAAATTCGTGCTAATGACTGCATTTACCATGATGCCTTGGGGTCACAAATGCTGGAATGGAAGACAGGGTGCTCCCCATTTTGACTGTTGTAATTAAGGCTCCCGTGAGCCTCTGAGCTGACGAGCTCGGGTGAAGCACCTGTGCGCCTTCTTGAGTGGTACTTAAACCTGTGAATACTTTCAAGGCGGCATTTCAAGCAACCCCGCCAGCTACACGTTGCTCTTCGCTGATGACGGCCAAATAGCCAGAAACACGTGTCCGAAGATACGGCACTCGCCGCACCAACTTATGGTGAAAAAACTTTCAAAATGCTGTTCAAATTCGTGCTAATGACTGCATTTACCATGATGCCTTAGGGTCACAAATGCTGGAAATGGAAGACAGGGTGCTCCCCATTTTGACTGTTGTAATTAAGGCTCCTGTGAGCCTCTGAGCTGACGAGCTCGGGTGAAGCACCTGTGCGCCTTCTTGAGTGGTACTTAAACCTGTGAATACTTTCAAGGCGGCATTTCAAGCAACCCCGCCAGCTACACGTTCCTCTTCGCTGATGACGGCCAAATAGCCAGAAACACGTGTCCGAAGATACGGCACTCACCGCACCAACTTATGGTGAAAAACTTTCAAAATGCTGTTCAAATTCGTGCTAATGACTGCATTTACCATGATGCCTTGGGGGTCACAAATGCTGGAATGGAAGACAGGGTGCTCCCCATTTTGACTGTTGTAATTAAGGCTCCCGTGAGCCTCTGAGCTGACGAGCTCGGGTGAAGCACCTGTGCGCCTTCTTGAGTGGTACTTAAACCTGTGAATACTTTCAAGGCGGCATTTCAAGCAACCCCGCCAGCTACACGTTGCTCTTCGCTGATGACGGCCAAATAGCCAGAAACACGTGTCCGAAGATACGGCACTCGCCGCACCAACTTATGGTGAAAAACTTTCAAAATGCTGTTCAAATTCGTGCTAATGACTGCATTTACCATGATGGCCTTGGGGGTCACAAATGCTGGAATGGAAGACAGGGTGCTCCCCATTTTGACTGTTGTAATTAAGGCTCCCGTGAGCCTCTGAGCTGACGAGCTCGGGTGAAGCACCTGTGCGCCTTCTTGAGTGGTACTTAAACCTGTGAATACTTTCAAGGCGGCATTTCAAGCAACCCCGCCAGCTACACGTTGCTCTTCCTGATGACGGGCCAAATAGCCAGAAACACGTGTCCGAAGATACGGCACTCGCCGCACCAACTTATGGAGAAAAACGTTCAAAATGCTGTTCAAATTCGTGCTAATGACTGCATTTACCATGATGCCTTGGGGTCACAAATGCTGGAATGGAAGACAGGGTGCTCCCCATTTTGACTGTTGTAATTAAGGCTCCCGTGAGCCTCTGAGCTGACGAGCTCGGGTGAAGCACCTGTGTGCCTTCTTGAGTGGTACTTAAACCTGTGAATACTTTCAAGGCGGCATTTCAACTAACCCCGCCAGCTACACGTTGCTCTTCCCTGATGACGCCAAATAGCTAGAAACACGTGTCCGAAGATACGGCACTCGCCGCACCAACTTATGGTGAAAAACTTTCAAATGCTGTTCAAACTCGTGCTAATGACTGCATTTACCATGATGCCTTGGGGTCACAAATGCTGGAATGGAAGACAGGGTGCTCCCCATTTTGAGCTGTTGTAATTAAGGCTCCCGTAAGCCTCTGAGCTGACGAGCTCGGGTGAAGCACCTGTGCGCCTTCTTGAGTGGTACTTAAACCTGTGAATACTTTCAAGGCGGCATTTCAAGCAACCCCGCCAGCTACACGTTGCTCTTCGCTGATGACGGCCAAATAGCCAGAAACACGTGTCCGAAGATACGGCACTCGCCGCACCAACTTATGGTGAAAACTTTCAAAATGCTGTTCAAATTCGTGCTAATGACTGCATTTACCATGATGCCTTGGGGTCACAAATGCTGGAATGGAAGACAGGGTGCTCCCCATTTTGACTGTTGTAATTAAGGCTCCCGTGAGCCTCTGAGCTGACGAGCTCGGGTGAAGCACCTGTGCGCCTTCTTGAGTGGTACTTAAACCTGTGAATACTTTCAAGGCGGCATTTCAAGCAACCCCGCCAGCTACACGTTGCTCTTCGCTGATGACGGCCAAATAGCCAGAAACACGTGTCGGAAGATACGGCACTCGCCGCACCAACTTATGGTGAAAAACTTTCAAAATGCTGTTCAAATTCGTGCT